>NW_016107358.1:9519572-9601626 GCF_001604975.1 Cebus imitator
AAAAAAAAAAAAAACACAAAAAAACAAAAAACTGTGGACATGTGAAATGGACAGTGCAGTGTAGGGTGGAGCTTCACTGGAAATGCCTGGCAAACTGGATCAATTGGTGCCCTTGCCTCTTAGTGATGGCATGCCTGTGATGGCATGCCCCTGTGAGCAAGCATACCCAGGGAAGTGAAGAGTGTTTTGAAAATAAAGACAATGTTGTGGAAGAGCTCTTTGCTATTCTCACAGTACTCCTCTTTCCCACAGGAGGACAAGCTGGCCTCTTCTCCAGCCTGCACTGGGAGCAGGGCATGGGGGGCTTTGTCACGAAACCTTTGCCATTAGCATAGCCATGTCAACCTAAAGGGAGAAACTGAGGCAAAATCAATAGGAGGGGAGTTTATTGGGGCCAAGATAAGAACAGCTTCTTAGAATATTCACATCCAAGTAACCTCCGATATGAGTTCCATTTGACCTTTGCTACAAGTAGGATTTTAAACGTAAGAAAAGTGACAAGGAGTGGGGTGATATAAAGGTATCTGTCAGGAATTCTCACTGGTTTGCAGAAATAGCATTGATTTGTGATTGGCTATATGGGTTGAACTATATGCTATGGGTCAGGTGCCTGGTGTACAGCATTGTTAGGTTAATTTTTGGCTACTTGTGGCTGTATAGCAGGTAGCTTCAAGAGATGATTACTTAGCTCAAGACGGCAGTAGGATGTGGCCGCTGTCTCATTCCCATGCCTCTCTGGGCCTGATAATTTAGAGGTGGCTCACATTCCTCAGATAAAATGTTTCTTTTTCTTCATCAGTAACTATGTGAGCAAGCCAGGCCTCTGGTCTGTTATACTGACCTCGAAGGAGTAACACTCAGATGCTCCAACTCAGAGGAAGCCAGGGGTGAGCGTGGCCAACTCGCAGATTTAGTTTGGTTGTTCGCCATGATATGAAGCCAATTCCGATCTGCTGCATCTCCTTTAGTCCTGCCATGATGGCTTAATGGCTATGAGACCTTAGACCTGTAAGTTAGATGCTCTGAGCTGTGGTCCTCCCACAGTACCAGAACATAATATGGTACCTCATACCGAATGGGTACTCAATGGCATGTGCAAGTAAATGTGTACACGTGTGCATCCAGGCGTGCATGCACATGTTTTCTCAGGTACACACACACACACACCCCGACAAAAGAGCCCTCAAATGATTAAAGGAAAAAGGGACTTGAAAGACACACTTTCCCAAAAGTTAAACATTATCTTGGGGATACAACCTTTAAAAACTCAGTGCAATAACGGAACAGATGTGGCAAAATGGATACTGAGTTAAAAAAACGTTATCCCAAAACCCACCGGATAAGCTGAGAATTTACTAAAGAGACAACTGAGGAAAAGCAGGGGACCCACTTGGGGCACTAACGCTCGGAATATAGCAGGTCAAAGACCTCTGGGTTCCAGCCCACGCCAGGACCTGATGGGCAGCAACATGGATCCCAGCTCAGAGGCACTGACCCCATCTTCAGTGGTAAATAGCCACTGCTCATCAATGAAGGATTGTAAGTACAGTACAACACGTTTCCTAGGGTCTACACTTCAAGAGCCTCATTTGGCACTGTTCTTAGCTGACTTATTTGCAAATAAAGAACAAATGTGGATTGAGAAAAACAGAAAGGTAGGTCTGATTCCCCAGTTTACAACAGCATCTGGCCTTTCCTAGGCACCAGAGTTTCCCACAGGGCATTTTGCAAAGGGCCCCACGAGAAACACACTCCTCTACTTAAGCAAGAGAAATCTACTTCTCATTCTTGAAAATCCCCAAAAGTATTCTGAAGATATCTGTCATAATTCCCAGATGAGTGCCTCTCTTTAGGAGTTCTTTAAGTGCAGGGTGTAAACATGGTAACATTTCATATGCAAATTTCAAATAATCAATGAGAACAATATGGCTTCTGGCTAATGGTAACTCCCCCGATGGGACTTGAAATGCAAAGGCAGAGTGACTGGGCACTGGCACTGGGAATAGGCTGGCCACTGAAAGGCTGAAGAAGCACATGTCAAAATGAAAAATCCAGTACCTTGCTTTGAAACATGTGGATGTACGTTTAGGCACTTCAACTCATTTTAGACTTATAATACTGCTTTTAAGGTAGGACATCAGTGGTTCAGAGAGGCTAAGTAACTTGTCCAGATGAGAGAGAAGCTGGGGTTAGAATACAGGTCTCTTTCTACTATATCAATCAATTTCACTGTACATGCATTTTAGAGAAATATCTTTAAGATACAGATTTTATCCTGTAGTTGACAGGCTATACAAGTTGCCTGTCAGTTATGAGTACTGTTATGGGCAGTCTTAGAGTGCCTGCCACCTCCAAGGCCCCTGTATAAGTCTGAGGTTAGACCTCATCACCAGGGCTGGGTGCTGGTGATTCAGCTGTGATTGGCCTAAGCTCTGCCCAGTGGAGGTCCCTGTCCGGTGGTGACTCTATCAATTGATCAGATTCTTTGTCCTGAGGAGACTGAACATCCATAAACAGTCGCCAGAAGCAGGAGGTTCAAGTGAGGGAGGCCCCATCAAGAACCCAGAGCCCATACTGGTTTAGCCAGAGCAGGGGGTATGGAAACAGGCTTCCTGGAATGCTAGCCAGGCACCTTCTCCAGAGAGTCCTCAGTTTTCAGTGAGGTCTGCTCTGAGAAGAACGAGACATGGTATTTTTTTTTTTTTTTTTGAGACAGAGTCTCACTCTGTCACCCAGGCTGGAGGGCAGTGGCGTGATCTTAGCTTACTGCAGCCTCTGCCTCCCAGGTTCAAGCGATTCTCCTGCTTCAGCCTCCCGAGTAGCTGGGACTACAGTCACATGCCACCACACTCGGCTACTTTTTATATTTTTAGTAGAGATGGGGTTTCACCATGGTGGCCAGGTTGGTCTCGAACTCTTGACCTCAGGTGATCCACCTGCCTCGGCCTCCCAAGGTGGTGGGATTACAGGTGTGATCTACTACGCCTGGCCCAGGATGGCTTTAAGTCTCCCTTAACAGCTTATATATTCTCTCTGTAAACCTCCAATGCCTGTAGTAGCTCTTTTCATTGTAACTTAGGAGAGCAAAGCATATCATTGTTTTAAAGTACTGTACTAGTATACAGAATCAGAGAGTGATGGGATGGCACCATCTCGCAGTATAAGGCAGAAGTCATTGTTCCGAAAGGGCTCTCCTGGCTTTTGTCACCCACCTTGGACATCAGATGGACTGAAATTTAGAGCTATCCATAAAAATCCCTGGAGGGATCTGTCATGGGCTGAACTGCGTCCCCCCAAAATTCATATGTTGCAGTCCTAATACCTTGTACCTTGTTCAAAGTCCCCAGTACCTTGAACGTGGCTGTACTGGAAGACAGATAGGGTCTCTAAAGAGGTAAGAGGTCATTAGGGCGACCTAATCCAATCTGACTGGTGTCCTTAGAAGAAGGGGAGGACACAGACTCATACAGAGGGGGGGGTCATGTGAGGATACAGTGGGAAGATGTCATCTACCAGCCAACGCGGGAGGCCTCAGGAGAAATTAACTCTGCCCACACCTTGATCTTGGACTTCCAGCCTCTAGGACTATAAGGAAATAAATTTCCGTGGTTTAAGCCAGAGTCTGTGGTGTTTATTATGCAGCCCCAGCAAATCCATAAAGAAGCCTTCAAGTTGGGTTTTTTTGAAAAGAAAAAAGAGGCTCACAAGTGATTAAATCAATATGCTGGAAGCAATATAGAAATTTGGTAAGAATATGGTCCTGGATTTTGACTGCTGAGGGTGATGCTGTCTCTGTCACTTACAGGCTGTGGCTCCCTAAGCGAGCTTCTTTACCCGTGGCCTCATAAATAAAAGGCAGCCAGGAACACTGCAGGCATCACGGGTGTGGTGAAGGTGTAGTGACGCCAGGCATGCAAGAGACTTGGCATGGTGCTAGAGCCTGTGATCCTTGTCCTCAAGAAAACTTTGCTTTTATTTTTACCCAGTTAATCCAGATGCCATCAGATACAACCACCTAGATGTGATATACGGAGGATGAAGCTCTTGGTATCTAAGGCCTCCTCACCAGGAATGGTTGGAGAGCCTCATCTGACTTGGCAATTGGAATGCCCCTCGTCAGCTCTGGGTTCTTCCTCTGCAAGTCTGCAGGCTGGCAGGAGTGTCTCATGCCACTTAGGCCAGGGGGACTGTGTGCATCTATTCGGTTCTGGATCCCAGTCTTTTCCTGTGCAGTTGCTTGAAGCTCCCTTTAACTGACAGTGTTTATGGAAAACAAAGAGCTTTGCTTCTTCCCGGAATATTCTATGGACTTCTTGCCACCTGGTGCCTGCAGTGGCTTTTCTCCCTGTGAGGCCCTGTGGCACGCTGTGCTCACTACCTGAGGTCCCTCTGCCACACCAGCTGCTTCTGCCAGTGAAGTGGGTTAGGAGAGAAACTCATTGATTGAGGTGGACACTTAGGGTAATGAAGAGGCTGTCAGGGGACAGAATCAGAATACCTCTGGGCTCCCAGGGTGCCTCTGCTAGACTCCTGGGGGCAAGTAGTGGAAAGCTACTCCTGCTGGCTTGACCAGGCAGGGAACTTGTTTCAGAAGGTAGCAGACCAAGGTGAGGCACAGAAACGGGGGCTCGGATGCCCTCTGGACTCTCCCTTCTCTGCTTCCCTCTGGAGGGAAGCTTGCTTCTGCTCCCTGCACACTGTCATTCTTTGCCTTGCTGCTGCTCAAGGTAAACAGACAATGTGGAAAGTACCTGTGGAATGAAAGACGACCTCTATCATCGCCAATTGTAAATTCCTTCATGGGTCAAGCATCTGTCTGGGCCCAATCAGCAGAGACTTGAGGGTAAAAGGATGCCCTATTGCACAAAATGGCTGCCAGGGCCCACGGTTCTGGATTGGAGGGAGGAGCAGTTGCTAGCAAAGGGGGAATCACTGGGAGCTGGGTGGTCGCCCCAGTCACTAGTACAGTGTCAGGCCTTCGCTGCAGATGCTCAGGCTCTGTAATCAAATTTTCTCAACCTTGCTATCACATGAAGGGCACTTCACAGAGATTTCTACTTTTAGTCTTCCTTGTGTTGCCCATTTTGTTAGCAATATCCAGTGTTATAATTTCATTTAGGACTTTAAATTTTCGAATGCTCATTAGGCATCTCTAAAGAGAAATGCCGATTTAAAAAAACAAACTCTATTAAACTTCTTTAAAGCGCTACACTGCGAGAAACACACAGCTTTTTGTGAATGAGTATAGCATTGCAACTTTAAAACAGATGCCTGGTAGCTTATAGGTTTTGGAAATTTTTTTTACCATAACATTTTTAAAAATACCAATAGATAATGGCAAAATAGTGTCATATCCCCAGAATTATGGCCGATATCCCTTATTTCACGAACATGGACAGCGACTGCTTGGTATTCACTTCCATCATCAAATCAGCAGCTTACTGAATCCCAAATACGGATACAAAGTGCCGCATGCCTTCTGCAGACTCCCTTTGCCATGTAGACTCCGTGGTGGGGGAGGGGGGTGTTCAGGCCTGAATCAAAACCTGGAGAAACAAAGACACGGGGCCTGGCCAGGCTGCACGCCTCATCCAACACTGCCCTGCACACAGAGGGGCTGGGTGCGCCTTCTGATTCTCATTTTCTGCATGGGGCGTCCTTCCCATTTCCTCTACGGTACTTCCCCACCAGCACATGTGTTACCTACATCCTCTAACACTTACTGTGCATAAAAAAAGAAACAAAAGTATATTGCAACTTTTTCCTTAAGGTGTTAAAAAAACTTCTTTTTCAGATCTTAAAACCCCACCATACTTTTATCCCCAGCTTGTCACATCCTCAGCCTGTTTTATTCTTTTTTCCTCTTTTTTCTATCCAAAACAATTAGATCTTAAGAAAGTAATTTTATTGTTTGGAGTAAATTATCATCAGCAACTGAGTGCCCATTTTGAGTATGGGCTTAAAACACAAAGTTTGCTAATCAGAAGGTTGGCCGTTCTTGGTTTGTATTTAATGCTTATACTCAATTACAGTAAGTTTCTCCCAGAAGAAACCCTCCATTAGCATACAACCAGCACCATCAACAACAGCAGTTAACACTTACTGGACACTTGTTATGTGCCAGGCACTGCAAAATAACCTTCTAAGGTAGTTTCACTGTTAAACCTCAAGATAAGAAGTTGAGGCTTAGAGGGGTGAGTAACTTGCTCGAAGTTCCACAGCCAACAAGTGACAAGGCCAGGACTTGCACTCAGGGTGGCCTCTAAAGCCCACACTGCAGCCACCACCCTACAAAGGCTTCATATTCTGTTCCTTCCAGGACATATTAAGAAATAAGAGAGAATATGACAAAACCGACTTTGTATAGTGACTGCGGGACAACTGAGCTCCAGAAATCATGATGAAAACTCAGGAAACTGGTCAATCCAACTGGGGAGTGATTTAGCTGGGTCGAAGGGCACACAGAGGCTTTGCATTCCAGTTACTTATGGCTACAATGTGGCCTCCAAAAAGGGACTAGGGGATTGCCACATGGGCTACTCTGGTCCGAATGAGAGTAAGGCTATCTTTTGGTAAGAACAGGAGTGCAAGCAAACCAAACCACAAATGAGCTGCTTCAGATACAGCTGGTTCCTAAAGCACTGTTTTAAAAACTGAGCAAGGCCTGCCATTGCCGCTCACATCTTTGGGAGGTGAAGGTGGGAGGGGAGCTTGAGCGCAGGAGTTTGAGACCAGCCGGGGCTCTCAAGCTTGGGCAACATCACACTACCTCATCTCTACAAAAAAAATAAAAATTAGCTGGGCATGGTGGAACACACCTGTGATCCCAGCTACTCAGGAGGCTGAGACAGGAGGCTCGCTCGAGCCCAGAAGATATAGGCTGCAGTGAACTGTGATCCAGCCTGGATGACAGAGCGAGACCCTGTCTCAAAAATAAAATTTAAAAAAATTGAGCAAAATCATGAGTTGTGTGTCTTTTGTGAAAGAGTCACTTATTGTAAATTATCTATCCTATAAATGGTGTCAGGAAACCTGGTTAACTGTTCAGAAAAATAAAATTTGAGCCTCTCATCTCATGACACCAGATGGAAGTAAAAAAGATGTTTAATAATAAATAACTTAAGACAAAATGTAAGTAAATATATATATGATCTTTTGATGGATTATAACTTTTTACATGTAAAAGCAATTGACAAAAATTAATGAAAAAAGTTGGATATGACAAAACAAAAAATACAAAATAACTTTATGCCGCACATATGATGAAGGACAGGCAGATAACAACCTAAAAAGTTTGTAACAAATAAGAGATAATCTGGACTAGTATTCTGGGTATATAATTAGCTAGTCATTGATATGAGATATTTTATTGTTTATAAAACTGCATCAGAAAAAGTAGGCAAAAGCAAAGAGTTGAACAATGAAGAAAGGAATATAAATGATTACCAAATATATGAAACTTTTTTGTTTTGCCAGTCATAGCAAATGCTCTGATAGATGCTAATAACTGTAATTTTGTCATGTAAAAAGGGACTAAAATATTAAAACAGTATGTGACAATGGCAGAATTTTCTTAGTATATATGTATGCAAGTTATTCCTATCCATTTTTTAAAAAGACTAGAAAAAGGATATAAAAATTATCACTGGTAGGCTAGGCATGGTGGCATATGCCTGCAGTCTGTGCTGCCCAGGAGGCTGAGGTAGGAGAATCGCTTGAGCCCAGGAGTTCAAGTCCAGTCTGGGCAACACAGCAAGATCTTGTCTCTAAAACAAAACAAACTGTCTGGGTGGTAGAATTACGAGGAATTTAACTTTTATTCCTTATACCTTTCTTTTCTAAAATAAAACCCCATTGCTTCTAATAACAAAATCCAATACTTTCAGTATATAAAAAGCAAAGAAAAGAAAGAAAAAAGAAGGAAAGATGGAAGGAGAAAAGGAAGGAAGGAAGGACAAAGGAAGGAAAGAATTCTTCACCTTCAATAGGTTAAGAGGTCATAAAAACTTCAGAGTGATGAGGGTCTAGTGTTCAGAATATATTAAGGAGTCTTACAGCTGAAAACAACAACAAAAAAGAGAACTCAGTTGAAAAGTGGGCAAAGGACTTAAATAGATGTTTCTCAAAAGGAGTACATAAACGGCCAAAAAGCACATGAAAAATGTTCAATATCAGTTAGTCATCAGAGAAATGCAAACTGAAACCACAATGAGACAACCACTTCACACCCATTAGGATGGTAAGAAAGAAAAAGAAGGGGGAAAAAGGAAAGGAGGAAGGCAAGAAAGAAAGGAAGGCTAAATTGATATGGAGCTTCTTCCAGGCAATTATTTTTATTTATTTATTTATTTTTTTGAGATGGAGTCTCTCTGTGTTGCTCAGGAGTGCAGCGGGGCAACCTTGGCTCACTGCAACCTCCTCCTCCCTAGTTCAAGCGATTCTCCTGCCTCAGCCTCCCGAGTAGCTGGGATTACAGGTGTCTGCTACCATGCCTAGCTAATTCTTTGTATCTTTAGTAGAGATGGGGTTTCTCCATGTTGGCCAGGCTGGCCTCGAACTCCTGACCTTGTGATCCGCCCACCTCAGCCTCCCAAACTGCTGGGATTTACAGGCGTGAGCCACCACGCCCGCCCTGAAAAAATTTTGTAACTAGATAGTGGTGGTAGTTACACTAAGTACCACTGAAGTGCTCTCTTGAAACTG
The DNA here is from genome assembly GCF_001604975.1 of Cebus imitator. Taxonomy (NCBI): domain Eukaryota; kingdom Metazoa; phylum Chordata; class Mammalia; order Primates; family Cebidae; genus Cebus; species Cebus imitator. The sequence goes on from NW_016107358.1 coordinate 9,528,276, forward strand.
GCTAACTTTATGTCATATGAATTTCACCTCATTTTAATAAAAGAAAAAAGAACATCCTTCCCACCTCACCAGAAAAAGTTTGGAATGGCCCTTCTAGAGTGACAGCAGCTGAATGGAGAACAATTTTAAATACATTTGTAGCTCACCCTTGAATCTGAGACCCTGGATTCAGAGGTGAAGCGCAAATAGAGCAAGTCCCACCTGCGACGAGATTCTCCTCCTGGCATCTGCCATGAATTTTTTTGGATATATTTTTCCACAGAATACACCTGTGAGATATTTTAACAGGTACAGTTTCCGCATTTTTATTGGGGCATACGGTGAAAAAGTGATTTTTAAAACATAATTCAAAAGCCCAACTGATAAACCAATACAACGTTTGAAATTATGGCTTGTTTTATATAACTTTAATTTTCATATTTACTGATAAAAATTTAATTTTCATATTTACTGATAAATCATCATCTAACAAAATTATTAGCCACTCAAGGAAGCATACTAACTGATCTTAACAGCTATTTTTCACAGTTGCTTAAAAATGTGTCAGAACAGTAGAATATCATTTTAATTAAACAAATTTGCAATTATGAATATAATAACTGCCTTGACATTTTTACATTACAGCTTGAGCTAGAAGGAAAAAAATTCTCCTTTTATTGCATGGAGCATGAAACTTAAGTAAAAATATTATTTAAAATAGTTAAACAGTGTAATTACAGTATATAAAATGCATAAACCTGGTCACATGTTACAGGGTTCAATTTTAGATTTCCACTTGGTCTAGCCACTGGCCAACTGAAGCTGCCTATAGGGCAGAGTGGTATCCAAGATCTTAGACAATTCCAGCCATGGAAGGACTCCACACAGACAGGATGCAGGAGCACACCCTGCCTTAGAGGGCCCTGGCTAAAATCTCTAACAGGCATTTGTTTCATGAGAAGCAATTGAAACAGCTCTGCTTTGAAGGTCAGAGGAACCTTGAATTTTGGTCTATTAACTACTAGGATTTTTCCATCTTGAATATCTATATTGATCTCCTTTACTTAAACTTTGCTAAGAATAGCTTCCATTCAGACTAGTCTTCTTGAGAATTTGATCTGTTTAATATTGCTAGATTTATTCCTGTATCAGACATGATAGAAATTTATTTGGGATTCAAATTTAAATAGATTCTCCTGCAGTAGGAATCCCAAAACCAAAACGTTCAATGCATAGGTATTCATTGATTCAATCTGGGTTAAAAAAAAATTCTAAATATAATCAACTCTTATCTGTTTTCACAGCAATATGTTCCTCACACCTTCCTTTCCCAGCTTTCTTTCCCTTATTTTGGGGAGGCTGTTTTTAGTTTATGAGGTGAGTGGAGGTCAGGTCTAATCTCAAAATACATACTTTGCATTGTATTGTACTTTGGTTCCCAAAGAGTGGGTTTCTCCTTTGGAGGAGGCAGCTCTGTGTAGCAGGTGAACAGATTCCCTGCCATAAAAAAGTGAAGGGAAGTAAATGCAACTTGAAGAAGTCTTCTTCCCGCATATGCCATATTAAGAAATGCTGATCAAAGCATCGCTCAGATTCCATTCATATTTTCAAGTCTTAATTTGTATGCTATATCCTTTCTTAAGTTAGACACATTGGCTCTACTTGATGAAGTGAATTTAATATGGTTTGTCTTAGGTGGGCCACCCCGGTGCTGGGGAACTCTGACAGCCAATCATCACATCTGTGTAATTTTTCCTTCTCAGAGAGGGCCGACAGGAGAGTTTTCAGCCATCTTATTCCAACCTTCAAGTGAGCTATAGGAGGATGGAAAATCAGGATGTGTAAATGACAGCAACATGAAACTTCCCTGCAGTATTATTCCAAATAACTATTACCAGGTGCTTAACTATGAAGAGGCCGGTCTGGTTTCCAGAGTCAGGATGTTTTGCTTGCTCCATGAGATACCAACCCTTTACATAAATCCATCAAATCCAGTATTCTCTAATTATGAACATTTGTGGAATAAACATAATTAAAGGTACAACAGGGGGGATATTTAAAGAAACATGATCAGCCAAAGTATTTTCTATCATTGAACTAACTGCTAGAATACTACTCACTGTCAAATCCATATGGGTCTGTGCCTGTTTTCTGACGATACAGTCTCGCTCCTGCAAGAGACTGTACCTTCTGATGGCTTTCATTCCCAGTCTCTGCTCTTTGACTTCCACCTCTCGGTTTCCCCCTCTTAGTTCCTCACTCACTCTCTCCCCTATCTTTTAAACCTCGGTGTCCCCTGGGGTCCTTTCCTACCTTACTCTTCACCTGTTCTAGACATTCACCAGGCATTTAGGTCACGTCTGGAGCTCCAGTGATCAAGTGCAGTACACATTCCAATCCTGGCCTCTCTCTCCTGAGCTCTTGGGGTAGCATTCCCCCGTGTCCCGCCTCAAACTCAGGAAGTCCAAAAGTCACCAAATCATCTTCTCCCCCAAAGCACTGCTGCCCCTACTTAATCCTCATCTCAATTCCAACCACCAACCTCTTGGCCACACAGGTCAGGACTCTGGTTTCTTCATCCTCACGGTCTCTCCTTGGAATTGGTCCCCTTTCCCACAGATTTGAGTGCCTGTCTTTTTATTATTATTATTATAAGGTTCTCCCCACATAGCCCCTGCTACTTTCTCAGCCCACACTCTTATCTCCTCTCACTCAGACTATTTATTAAGATTTTCCTTGGCCTGTTTTCCAACTGCCAACCTTACCCTTGGCCAACATAGGTAAGATAGATAATCATTTAAAAACTGCACATAGAAGAATTATTTAATGACTCTCCACATTGTCTACCAGGAAAGCCCACATTTTTATAAGGGAATACAGGTCTTTAGGATCTAGCCCCTCATCTCTGCAGCCTCATCCCCCAACCCTCCCATCCTCCCTACTATGCTGCTCACGCTAATCCACTCTCACATTTATACATGGGCAGCATGTATAAAGACAGCCATATATATTCTGCCTGAAATTTCCTGGCCCCTTCCATACCACATTCCTATTTGCTTTCAAGATTCAGCTAAACCACAATCTGAAACATTTCTTGAGTATTAAAGACAAAGTAAGGTGCTACCCCTGTTTGAAATCATGGTGGCGTGTTTCTCATTTAAGACATTTTTTCACAATGAATCACACGTATCTGTGTGATACCTCCTATCAGACTGTGAGCTCCTTGAGGACAAGCACTCATTTTTTAAAAGTTATTTTTATATCTCAGACCATAAATATCACAGATGGCATAGTGCCTTGCCCCTGGTAAGTGTTTAACCCATTTATGGGTCATCTCATGTTCCCTGGAACGGGTGGATGTGTGATAATCTGACATGGCGGTGATTTTTAGCTGTTCTAGCTATAGGGAAAAGAACCAGTTGCAATTCATACTGAAATGGCCACCTCAGCCTCAACCCTGTGGTGCTCCAGAGTTTTCTCACAAGGAAGTTGATCACTTCACCCTCTTACCTCTTCCTTCTTGCCCTCTTCTGGTGCCTGAAGTCTGCAATTGCATGTGTTTGAGAACTCACCTGATCTCAGGTGATGGCAATGCACATCAAACCAGCTTAAACAACAGGAGAATTACCACTGGCTCAGGGAATCTAAGGAAGGACTGGATAACCAAGCTGTGGGAAGGGCAGCATGCAGCTGGGCGCCAGGACACCAGGGAACCAGGGACTCGGGCATACCAGCACTTTCCCTCCATCTCTCATTCTGTTTGCCACATTCTCCCCTTGATGGGAAACGTGGCCAGGGATGGTTCCTAGGTACTCACAGCTTCAGCTGCTGGAGGAGTAACCCAAGCTCCCTTTGGTTTTCTGTCCAAATATCATAAAGAACAGGCCTCGCCTGCCCAGCTTTGCTGGGTGCCCATCCTCAGATGTGTCCACGGGCGTGGAGTCCCACTCTGCCAACACAGAGGCTCCCTTACTGATCATGCATTTGGGGGAGGAAGCTGCTTCTAGAAAGGGGTTCTGACAGCCCGGGCCAGAGGTCGACTATTGCTAGCACTCTAAATAGGAATGGCCTAGGGACACATGGTTTGGAAATTACACCTTCAAGAGACCTAAAGTTTCTTGGCCTTCCCTGTACAGACAAGCTTTATTCTTCCTTTCATGTTACCTTCCTTCAGAAATTTTCCCTACTACACATCTGTGGCAAACAAATAAGCAGACTTACACACAAACACATTACAATTTGACTCCTTAAATTTCTATCCAACCCTGTGATTTCCCCCCTTCCTATCAGAAAGGGTTTCCCAGGTAACCGTGAATAATTTACATATTTCCTAAGGTTTTCTGATCCTGGAAGCTATAGAGTTTTAAACTATATTTTGTACAGGATACGATCAACCTTGTCAAAAGCACATTTGTTTTTTGCTTTCCTTCTTTTTCCCTATCTGAATATTTGGCCTGAACCAAATTATTTTTAAATCGGTGGTTTACTTAGAACCCAACTTACTATATACCCAAGTTCTGTCTCTCAGGAGTATTCTCCAGCCCAGTCACTTTCTCCCTTTTAAGAAATCATCATAATGGACAGCAAAGAGTTCTGGTCACCTAGCTGGAAAACACTGTCAACTGAGGTTAAGTTGTGGCCTGCATAGCAAGTTAGGTCAGCTACATCCAGAGAAAAAATAATACAACATATGTTGTTGCTGGAATTTCTATTTATCATTAATTCATCAAAATATGTATTGAATACTTACTCTATTCTATATATCAAATATAGTGGAAAGCTAAAGACCCAGTACTTAACAATAACCCAGTGCAATGATGAAAAGCATATAAATACCATGCAATGCGGCAATTGCTGTAACAGAGAAATGGGTTAGAAATACTTATTCCATCATCACTGCAGAACTTCAAAAATTGCATGCCATGTGCATTGCTGGACAGGCAATCTACTAGGAGAAGTTAGCATATTTAATGAATTCTGAGATAAGCAATTACTCTAGTAAGATTCTGTGTAAAATGTCTAGACCACAGCTGCCTTATATAAATATTTCACCTGTTTAATTTTCACTACTAGTTTCTTCTTTCTTCATCTTACTACTGTTATTTCCTTTAGGGGGAAGTGGAAGCAAAGAAAAGCAGACATATCTGTCGAACAGAGAATCCAAAAACTACTGTAGGGTATGCCTTCATTCCCGAGAAGTATAACACAAATTAGGCTCATCTTACAAAATACAGTCACACACTGCATAATGGCATTTCAGTCAAAGAAAGACTGCATATGTAATGAGGGTCCCGTAAGATTACAATGGAGCTGAAAGCTACCTATCACCTAGTGACATTATAGTCAATGTAAAGTTACAGAGCAACACGTTACTCATGCATTTGTGGTGATACGGTGTAAACAAACCTACTATGCGGCCACTTACATGAAGGATATTTAGATATGTCAGATACACACATACTTAACATTGTGTTACAACTGCCTATAGTATTCAATACAGTAACATGCTGTGCAGGTTTGTAGCCTAGAAGCAACAGGCTACACCACACCCCATACAGCCTATATGCGTAGTAGGCCACACCTTCTAGGTTTGTACTGTACACTGTATAATACTTGCATAACAAAATGACAAATTTCTCAGAGTGTATCCCCATCATTAAGCGATGCATGACTATAGTTATGTTCACAAAACATTATCAGGCAACTAGAATTTTGTTTTGTCCTCATTTCTGAACTGTGCTCCCATGGAAAAGAATTTAGCCAAAACTGAGATCTAATCAGGTCTGAAGTGGGATCTCCAAACCTTTGTTTGCATGGGTTTACCTGGAGGGGAAAGCCTAAGGAGGATTTGGGAGCAGGGCTTTGCAAGGCGGGTAGAAAGGTGGGGCTCAAAGCTGAGTTGCTTAAGTCTCAGGTGACAAGTTGACAGTGGGAAAAGGTATAGTTCTGAAATATGATAGGACACCACGATGGCCCCAAAGCCTCCATGGTGTCCTCTGCAGGCCCAATGGGAGTCACGGTCATGTCCAGTGGAAGTTAGCTTGCTGTGGACACCCCCTGGGACCTCCAAAAATACTTGTAGTGGCCTCTGTGGGATACTGGGATCCATGACAGCAGGTAGGTGGTGATGCACTTGAGATATCTGAGTATGAACATTATTGCGAACCCTCATCTAGACCCACAGGCTGGGGATGTCTGCGCTTGAGAACTCATTTCCTAAGTGTCTGAGTAGTGCCTTTTCCTTGAGGTGGTTCCCACTAGAAAATAGGGATTCCCTTATTTGTACTAGGCTTCCCTCAGGCGTTCTCTTCTTCCTGTACATTTCATGAACATCCTACCTTGCTTTTTCCTTACTAGACCCCCAATTAAATTCCAATCATGATGACACCTTCCCTGGCTCTAAACTACACATGAATATGTAGATCACTATGAAGCTGTATACTATTAAACAAAACCGAAACGAAAAAACAGCTGACACCCCCATAAACTGGTTTTCTAACTGCTGGAAGCCTGGATGTTCTAACTTAACCGTCCCCATCACCTGCACATTTGAGGTTCAGCCTCGTTGTGACTCCAAGCCCAGTCCCACCTCTCAGGAGAGACCATTCCGAGCCTGGCCAGTTGCTCACCTTCAGGGCATACAGGCAGCCCTGCTAATGATTCTGCTGTAAGAGCAGGGTGCCACATCCCAGGAAGTGGCCTCCACATTCCTCTATAACTGTGCCTTACCTTGGACTCCAGTTTGCCAGTGACTGGATTGTTGCCCACCTAAGCCTTATTTCTCTGTGACACTCATCTGCCCCACCACACAAGTCCACAGTATCCATGGTCACTTATCTTTCTACCAAACGTCCCTCCTAAGATAGACACCCAGGATCATGGGTGCCATTAAGACCATTGGCAGCCATCTGGGCACGTCATCAGTCCCTCCCCCAAGAGCTGACCTCATCCCCATCTGTGCTGGCTCCTTGCCTTCTTCGATTCACCCTCCTGGCTGCTACTTGAGCCTCAGTTATGAGCAAGTTAAAGGAAAGAATTAGCATAAGAGACATGGGAGATACACCAGCCTGCACCCCCGTGTGAGTCATGGCCCTTGCTTGTGTGATCCTGGAGCCCAGCTTGTTTCTTGCTCTGGAGACGACCAACAACGTGAGGCCCAAGTCTGCCAGAGGCATCTGTGATGCTCAGAAACGTGAATTGGTGAAGGGTGACTCCAATAGGTGTCACCTGCATATCCTTGAGACTTTCTCACAAATCACGGGCCTGTCTCACAAATCACAGGCTGTATCCAAATTCATAAATCTCTTCGTTACCAAGACAACATCATTAATTGTGGGAGCTATGGTACATTCAAGGCCGAGCCACATGTGGGATGGGATAAACTCGGGAAGTGACACAGGTGGATGGGCGGTGGGTTGGCGGAAGGGACGAGGGGCAGACCCCCACGTTGGCTCTGAATGTCGAATTTGGGTGGTAGCCAGAAGGAAGGGATCCTGTGAATGGAGGCCACAAGTTTAAAGCCCTGACACATTTGAGAGTCTCACTCATAACTGCCTAAAATGAGGGGGTGGGGCCGCTTTGCTCTCTCCCATTTCCGACAGCAATTCTGTGGCTTATATCACATTGCGAGTTGCCCTTGATGTGCTTTTAACTTGCTTCAATCTGATCACTACCGTCAGGGCGTGGGACAGGGAACATCAAAGGATGTGAGTTATTCTCATCCCTCATCTTGGAAAGTAGCATTCCATCTCCACACTACAAAGAGGTGCCCGGGATGCCAAGGGAAGACAATGGCCAAAGACTCACTGAAAAGTGTGAAGTGAAAGTTAAAAAGGATTTCACAAAGGTGTGCATTACCACAGCAGATCACTGAAGATACAGCTCCTTAAGCGCCTTGCCTCTCTCCCTGCCTAGCTGCTGTTGAGCAGTCTCTCTGCCTCTGCCCTGCTCTCTGCAGAGACACTACTCCTAGGACCCTTCCAGGGCAGCACTGAAGGGAATCCCGAAGAATCTTTAGGCAAATGTCGTGTGCAGGGTGCCAAGGAGGAACAAGGTATTTGGGATTGAACTAACTGTGATTTAATTCAGCTAATGCTGGTGTCAAACAGGGCTGCTATGTGACGGGGATGAGACACACCCATTCTAAGCTGTAAAAAAAAAAGCTTGGGGAAGGAGGAAAGAGAAAGGAAGAAGGGGAAAAACGGATATCCAGGCTAAAAATATTTCTTGAGAATTGCTTTCTCGGCTGTCTGAACCACCACAATGAAAGTTCTTATACGCACACCACCAGCATTACAATAAAAATGGAAAAGAAAAGAGAGCAGCCAAGAGAGTTCTAAAGAGGCCTGGTAGCCTTTGGCCATCTCGTTGGTACTGCTGCTGTCAATTTCAAGGGACACAACTTCTGACAAGCTACCTGCACCCATGGTTCTCTCAAGATTAGCTGGCGTTGGCTTTTCAGTGTTGGGCAATCTTTAAGTTCAGATAACTGTACTTATTCAGCTCTGTCCAGAGAAATAAGACCAGAATGTGATTTGCAAACCAGAAATGTCATCTCATCTGCCATTGTCCCAGCATTTTCCCAACACAGGACCCAGAGAACATCCACATTGGCTATATAACTCTGCTGATCAGCAGTGATGCCGTTTTACAAAGTAGTTTTAATTAAAAATTTACTCCTTAAATTGCAGGAATAACATGCACCATTTCAGAATGACAGTTTCACACCAAGTCTCATTCTGTTTCCTTTCATTAGAAGAACATCCCAGTTATAGGTATTTGGCTGCCAAGTCCAAGGCTCCCAGCTGTACTGAGGTTATTCTTTATTTTAAAGAACAAGTTAGATTGACTATGACACTTGCTTGTTTTTTACTTTAATAGCTAACTCGTTTATTCAAACTCTCTGTGATTTTCAAAGCATTTCATACATAGTGTCATCTACTTTTCACAGCTGCCATTAGCAGATGATATTACTCCTGGTGGTAGATGAGGAAACTAAGGCTCAGAAGTCCCAACATCACACATCTAAGATGTGAAAAGTCAGGACTCACTCATGTCTTCCAATTCTAAATTCTGAGCTCTTCTACTAAACAACATTGACTGGACTTCTCATGACATAAACTATTTCCAGTCATTTAATTACAGTTCCTCTAAGGAAGGAAGAAGGACTAGTTAACCATCCACCAAGCATCGTGTAGTACGTCTCCCTCCATTGATATAAACATTGCAGGAAGGTGAAAATGAGCTATTGTCTTAGTCTGTTCCTGCTGCTACAACAAAATACCTTAGATTGAGTAATTGATACACAATAGAAGTTCATTTCTCACAGTTCTGGGGGCTGGGAAGTCCAAGATCAGAGTGCTAGCAGACTTGGTGTCTGGTGGAGGCTGTCTCGCTCCACTTTATAGATGGCTCTTATTCGTCCTCACATGGAGGAGAGAAAAAGGACAAAAGGGACGAACACTGTACCCTCCCCATGATGGAAGAGATGGAAGGAGCAGGAAGCTCTCTGAAGCCTCTTCTATAAGGGCACTAATCCCATTCATGAGGGCAGAGCCCTCATAACATAATCATTTTCCAAGGCCCTTGCCTCTTAATACCACCACAGTAGAGATTACATCTCGACATGAATTCTGGAGGAACACAAACATTCAAACCATAGCAGCTACTATGCCACAGGCCTCTAAGGAGTTTCCTTCATGTGCAATAGCCTAGAAAAGTTTAAATGCAAATAGAGAATAAAAGCTAAGAATGAGCCAACAATAAGGCGCAGTTACAGAGTTCTATACATGCAGCTGACTGGTGGCAGATAGGGGAAAGAGGAAGGCAGTGTAGATAATCTGGTGAGCTCTCCAGGTTAAAATTGCTCTGCCAATGGCTTCCTGCTCTGGCGAGTGGGGCTGGGCTGTTTTATAAGTGGCCCCTAATGAGACTGACAATAGATTCTTAACCCAATGGTGGTCCATGCGCAGGTGGCCAGCACCTCAGGCAGCAGCCTGATGCAAGGGGATCTGCCTGAAACGCGTGATGGTGTTTAGCTCAGTCATCAGGCTATTTCCCTCCAGAATTTGCACTGGATAACGAAGCAGACTGGCTAGAACAGACTGCAGGTAACGTAGAGAGATGAGATGTTAACGTGTGTGTGGAGGGAAGTAGAGGATACAGACTGGCCAGCAGAAGGAAGGGCAGAAACAGAGCCAGAGGCGCCCAGAGGCTGAGGGTCTCTAGCCATTAGACCTCCCTCAGTTCCTAAGAGCTTTCCAGTTTTGATTCACGTGGATCCTCAAATATACTCCCTTTGTCTTAAAGCACCCACCATTAGTGGATCTATCCTGGCAACAGTTTATGGAAGCTGAAGGTTTCTATGACAGGTAGTTTACACACATGAACTAGAGTCAGGACTGCGTACATCTCATTCATAAGGGATTTGAAGGAAGACGGCATATACAGCCTGCTATTCTGTCTCGTTGGTAAGCCTTCCCAGACTGAAGGCCTCTTTCCTCTGAATCTACAGCCCTGGATGATGGGTACCTTCCATTTCAAGTCAATCAGAGTTTCCTGAGTGTAGATTATGTGCAAGAAACTGGGAAGGCCATACATTAGGCTTAACCAGCCTTGTCACCTCATGCTTTTTAGTGCTATTTCACTCTTCACATGTTATTTAGCTCTATAAAAACTGGGATCTTGGTCTGGTTCATACCTGTAATCCCAAAATTTTGGAAGGTCAAGGAAAGAGGATCACTTGAGGCCAGGAATTCAAGACCAGCCTGGGCAACAAAGCAAGACCTCCATCTCTACAAAAAAATAAAATAAAAAACAAAAAACAGCCAAGTGTGGTGGTGCACGCCTGTAGTCCTAGCTACTTGAGAGACTGGGTGAGGTAGGAGGACCACTTGAGTCCAGGAGTTGCACTCCAGCCTAAGCAAGAGGGCAAAGTCCTGTCTCAAAAACACTAACACTGGTATCTTGCCTCCACACCCTTATGGCCCCACAGCAATTGTCCAGTGTTTCCATTTTTTTCCAAAAATCAATTGGAAATTTATTTACGGCATGTCTTGTTGCATGAAGTTTAAGGAAGTCTGGAAGTGGTAGTGTCTAAATCAGAAGCTACTTAGTTCACTTGAAAGAGAAAGTAAAGAAGGACACTGATGTGTAAGAGAAGGCCGGAGGCCTGCCTACCTGACCTACATGGCTACTAGACCCTGGGCAGGCATGTCACTCAAGTGGAGCCCATCCACCACTGCCTCTGATCTGGCATGAAAAGGTGAGTTAGGCTAATCAGGTCCCTTGGTTGAGACCATCAGAATCAGGCAAGGGACTTGGAGTTGGTGCTGATTGCTGGAAAGTGAAGGTCACGTGGACTCAGGGCCGGGGGAGGGTATTCTGAACTCTGTATAAGACCAAAAAAAAAAAAAAAAAAAAAAAAAAAAAAAAAAAAAAAAAAAAAAAAAAAAAAGAGTAGAATCTACACAGTGGGAAGGTGGGGAGAGACAGAGTGAGTGTGAGAAAATCAAACAGAATAGGGAAGTGGTACTATCATCATGCAAAAAGTGAAGGTCAGACCCTTACACTGCCTTAGTTCCTGCTCTTTCCAAAGCTTGGTTAGTTAGTCCAGCTTGTCTTATGTTTGAGCAAGTGGGTCTCTCTGTTCCTTGGGACCACAAGAGTCCCCATTAGAACACCTCCTTCTGTGATGTGTTCTAACCCTTCTCCCCAGTGCTCATGACATAAAATGAAGCACAACTTTTAAAAACATATTTTATAAGAAGCATAAGACACTCTCCACTAAAGAAAAATCCCAGTGGTTCTCAAACTGGGGGCAATTTTGCTTACCAAGGAGACACTGTAGACATTTTTGACTGTCATAAGTGTGTGTGTGTACGTGTGTGTGTGTGTGTGTGTGCATGCGGTAGAAAGGCTGTTACTGGTATCTAGTGAGTAAAGGCCAGGAGTTCTGCTAAACATCTTATAGTGCACAGGACAAAGAGTTACTGGGCCCAAAATATGAGTAGTGCAGAGGTTAAAAAACTCTCCCCAAGACCAAGGGATGACAATGCAAAGCACATACCAACTTCTTTCCATTAGGGTAAAAAACTCATCTGATGCGCGCTACTGGAAAACGGTCATGATTGGGAAAATATAAAAGTGTAAGAGTTGTTGTGTTAGGGCGTCGAGATGGTGGCTGAATCCCATCTTTTCCATTTCAAATTTTTATGCATTGGCATTTTTATTGGTTGTAATTTGACAAAGTAAAAATGAACACATGGAAAAAAGAACAAAGAGAGGGAGACTGAAAGGAGAATGCACTTGAACTGCCTCATCGAATGCTGCTCCAGCACTGCAGGAAGAAGAGCTCTCGACCAGGTCAACGTCCACAACTCACGCAGGCTGGGAAGCCGGGCCAGCCGCACCGAGAAGGTGCCTCTCATGGCGAAGACCCTCTTGAGAATTCCGTCAGATATGGTCACAAATGTTCTAGTCTCCCCACTTACGCCAAATTATGAAAAATGGCAAGTGATAGATCACAAAAGGGAATATAACCATGAGGACGTTCAAATAGCAAAGAAGAGAACTGAGAGGCCCCTTTAGTGACCTGGGGCTGAGGGAGGAGACCACCTCTAGCTTCCCAGCTCTGACTGTCAGTGCGCAGATTCAGGAAGCCCTGCCTATGACTGCGCCAGGAAGTGGCAAGCCAGTAGCAGCCCCAGGAACAAGGAGCGATTCTATGAGCAGAACCTGGTTAAGGGCATCAGTGAATCCACCCTTTCAAGCCAGCCCTTGCTGCAGGCACCTGGGCATTTTTCACCACCAAACCCCTCTTTGCAGTCAAAGACAGGAATAGTAGTGAAAAAATATTTTACCTCCTAATTCTAACTCTCAAAAAGGTTAAACTCAAACCAAAACTGACCTATTAAGGTCTACTTTATTTTACAGTTGATCTCCACAGTTCATAAATAATCAGCTGGTATCTCCAAATGAAGAGTTGGCAGCTAAAGGCAATGGCTAAGTTCCCCTGGGCTATTCTTCACTCTTCTTCATACCCCATTTCACTAAGAAATACTCTGAGCAGCTGTGTTACAGAATAAAATCAAAAACGACACTGTAATTCCTTAAGGTGCATGAACTTGGAGCCTAAAGATGATTGATGTATTCATATTAGAAATGTGTTGGAGGGATATCAAGTTCATATGCTGACACACCTGACTGCCTTCACAAGTTTCCCATTTAGCCAACACATAGTATAGTACAATATTCCAAAGATGTCACAGGACATGACAACCTGGTTCCCTTCCCTAGAGGTAATTACCATTCTATTTTTTGTTACACTAAATTTTAGAACTACAAGAACTCTTCTGCCAATAAGTGGTCCATGGATTAAGTGGCAAAGATCCTCTAGGAGAAGGTTCTAAATGACCGGCTAGGACAAAGCACCATTTTCTTCTAACCTGAACATCTATTCTCCTTCAGGGCACAAGCTGCTATTTATAACCAGAAAAAATTTCTCCATTGTCTAATATTATGAAATCAGGCTCTTCTTCAGCAGCTTATGTCTCCTGAAACATCCTGGGATCTGTTTTTAATTCAGAAAATAACGTGAAACATGTTCAACTACCTTGTCTTTCACTCAGTCGTTGTCTCACACTTAGGCATGCTTTGACGGCTGGCAAAGAAAGGGTCAGAGCTCTTCTGCACTATCTGGCTATATTTCATTTATGTGTTTAGGGAATAAAATAAATCTTGGGGTCAAGGTTCAAGGTCAGGAGACCATTTACTTCTTATCACCTAAGTAGTCAGGGACTTGGTGGGGAAATGGGGAGGGTGGGCACAGGGTGTTCAAAAAAGGATGATCTCCTAGTAGAGGGTTTTAGAATTTAGGAGTCAGAGTCTTAAAAAAACAAAACAAAAAAAAAAAAACTCCATGTATCTCCCTTCCTTAAATCAAGGGTTAGCAACCTATAGCCCATGGGCCAAACTCACATTTCCACTGTCTGATATTGTAGTCAAAGCTTCACTGGAACACAACTAGACTTATTTGTTTATATTTTAATCTGTGACTGCTTTTGCAATTGCAGATTTCAGTAGTTATGAGAGAGATCTTATGATCCATAAAGTCGAAAATATTCACAATCTGGTCAACCTCTGCCCTAGATAGTAACTGAGGATCATGGCACAGTAAGCCATCATTACTAAATGATGTATCCTTTTCCTCAGGTATTTTTCCCAGTGCTAGCATAGCTAGGTTTTGCTTTGGCTGTCAATAATGAGATCTAAAAAATAAGTGGCCTAAACAAGGTATTTCTCTCTCATCTAAGAGTCCAGGGCTGAAGTGACACAGAGTCAAGCCCTGGGCTATTTCCTTTATGTTGTTGCTCCACTGCAGACAGTCTCCATCACCCAGGCCACACCATGGCCCAAAATGGCTGCCAGAATACTAGCCATCCGAAACAACTAAGTATCAGGAAGAAAAAAGAATATCTTCAATTCAACTTTTAAGGAAACTTCCGGAAATACCAAGAAACACTTCTACTTAAAAATCATTGACCAAACTTAGAAGTATAGGCTTCTGGTTGGGTGGAAAGTTGCTGAGCTAAGAAGTCAAGGTTATGTTATTACAAAGATGGCAGCAGGCGGAAGGACGGGGGGAATTGAATATTGAGGGATAACGAGCAATCTCTGCCACAGGAACCCTACTCTAATCACCAAGCCCCTTATTAAGAGGGGCACATAATAATGGCAGCCATGCCCTTTGGCATAGCTCCAAAAAATGGTCTTTAAATATCTGTACAACATCTATTTAAGACATTGTCATATTAGTGCCAGTGAGAAATGTTTTTAAACTTCTAGTCAAAAGTACTGTCTCCTCAGAAGGAACTGGATATGTTCACTTTTTAGCAGTCCGTATGGGGTTGTGCGTGTATATCTGCATTAATAGAGTATTTCTAATACAGTCCAGTGATCTTTTTTCAATGGACTGCCTGCCTGCCTGATCTGTCCCTGGGTCCATAGGACCCTGATGCTAACGCCCCGCCCACTGCAATCTCTCTAGTTAGCATGCCCATTCAGCATCCCCTTGATCACTACCAAATTATCAGAAAGAGTCAATGTTTACCCCCTCCTCAAGTGACATCTACCCCCCCATCCAGCACAACAGAAATTTATCTCAGCCTCCTAGGTTTTTGGTATCTCTCTGTAACCTTGTACGTTCTGAAAATCTCCAATGAGAAAGGGTTACTCATCTCACTTTTGACACTGGCAAGGATGAAGCTACGACCATATCAGAAAGCAAGAGGCTATGAGGTCAAAAATTAAGAATGAATTCCAAATCCCTGATTCCAGAGTTTTCCGTAGCTTGAGCACCTCTAACCTGAAGATCCAAAATCCAAACTCCTCCAAAATCTGAAGCTTTCTGATTATTCAATACACACAAACTTTATTTCATGCACAAAATGATTAAAAATATTGTACGAAATTACATAAAATTACCTTCAGGATACATGTATAGGTATATATGAAACAAATTTTGTGTTTAGACTTGGGTCCCATCCCCCAAGATATCTCATTACATATATGCAAATATTCTAACATCTGAGAAGATCCAAACTCTGAAACACTCTGGCCCCAAGTATTTTTTGGATAAGGGATACCTGACTCAACTTGTACTAAAAAAGAATGGGAAAAAATTACAAGTCATAGGCTTTTGGCATATCAATTGGTAATTAGCAATCAGTCTTGTTCCAATATTTTTTCTTCTCTTCAGATGTAAATAACTAGACTTCCAGTATCAACATGGAAACTCCTGGAAATTTCTTTCTCACATAAAAGTCCAGGGCTGAATTGGCACCCTGTAGCATCAGGGATTCAGACTACCCCATACATTTTATTTTCTGTAAAGTTAGAAGACAGCTATCATCTGCAGGCTCCAAAATATATTTAAAGGCTGCCAACAGCAGCTGAAATCAAAAGAAGCCAAATGAGAGGAAGTGAAGAGAAGAAACACACAGAATGGCACATCTCAGAAAACTCCAGCAAAAACATTTTTTTTTTAAGAGCTAAGGGTTACAATCTGAAGTGTAAAGTCTCTATTTCCAAGTATTGATAATGGGGTAAGCAAAGGTAATTCTTCTATTTTTAATAAGTGTAGATTTAGGGTGGGAGGAAGACCTATACAAAAAATCAGAGATGAGTCATGTTCAAAGAAAGAGTTGGCAGTGGAGAAAAAGCCTTAAGAGTGTGAAAACAAGCTAGGCTAAATGTCTACCCCAGCCCCTTCCTGCTATGCCAAGACCCAGCCTCCCCCCAATCTTGTGCAAATAGCTGGTCTAGAAAACCCAGTGTATTAAAATATGAGTGGCAAAAAGGCAATCATATGCATACCATTGACAGATCAATTAAAAAAGAATTGAGGGAAAAAAAGAGGAAAATGGCAGAGAAACAGAAAAGTCATAGAAAAATGTTGCCATTGGAGCATATGAAATTTCTGGCTCAGTATTTTACAATGAATTTCTAAAATGTAGTGAAGAAATTTCTCTAGGAAGGAAGACCAGAAAGTAGAAATTACTCAGAGAAGAGATGGTGAGAAAACAGGAGGAGCTGAAATGTGAGCTTGCAAAACTTAGAACAGGGAGAAAAGCAAAGTAACTGCAGATGGAAGGTGCACAAGTGAGAAAAGACAGCAGAAAACACAGTAACGGACGGAGAAGATAACAATGGGAAAGCGTACCAAATGGAGTGGAAGAAAGAATTTTAAAACATTAGAAAGAAAATAATAGGTACAGAATTCAGATAAAGGACAGCCGACTTATGCTTAACTGGATCCCTGAAGAATGAAATAGAACAGAACAATGGATCAGAAAAAATCCCTAAAGATAAAATTCAAGAAAACTTTACTAAAGTAAGTAAGAGTCCAGTCCAATCTGTGAGGCACAATGATATATACTAGGGAGAAAAGATCAATACTGCGGTGGAGCCTGATAAAGGTATTAAACTTGAAAGATAATGAAGGAATCCTTTAAAGGATTCCTTTTTTGCCTTTTAGCAAAAAGATCACGTATGGTATCAGATTTCTCTATGGGAAATTAAACTTGAGAAAGCAATTGAGCCGCACTTACAAGAGCCTCCCTAAAAGAAAGAACAAGCCAAGATTTTACTCCCAACCAAACTGTCATTCAGGTATAAACAGTTTTGAACATGCAAGAACTCAGGGTCTATTGCTTCCACAAGTTGTTAGCAAAATTCTAGATGATGAACTTTAGTTATCCAGATGACTGGGGAAAGTGAAGCAAAAGAAATGGCAGTGAACACTGAACACCTTTATCTAGAGAATGAATGCTTTAAAAGACAAAGAAGGAAACAGGTGGGAGTCTGAATGACAGGATGGAACGTGGGAGCCACGAGCCCTGACAATGTAGGTATGACATACCTGAAACAATTAGGAGGGGAAGGGAAAATGGAGGTGTGAGTTAGACACGATTTGGTGACTGTTTGTTCTCTAACAGCTAGGAGCCAAAGGGGACCATTTAAAGGTGACCAATCAGAAATGCAAATCAAATCACACCACTTAATCTCTCTGCTCCTATCCTCTATGATTTTTCACTACAATTAGGGTAAAATTCAAAGTCTCAGACCTTGCAGGTTTTGGCCCCATCTGGCCCTGGAAACACATCACTACCCAACAATTATCACTTTACACAGCCTCCCCCTAGTTCCTTGAGCTGCTGTTGGCTGCCTTCTGCATCTCACGTGACCTCCTCCCCCCAGGACTCTCTTGTGCTACCTGGAATGCTCCTTCTTCTTTCTTCACTGCACATCATCCTTCTACTGTCAGCTTCATATCTCAAAGAGGCCTGCCCTGACTCCTCACATGAAATTAGTTTTTGATGACACCCAATGCATTTTCCCCTCATAATAGCATACTTTCATAATGATGTATTTAATGTCTGCCACTCTCAGAAGACTGTAAGCTCCAAGAAGGCAAATGTAAGACTATCTGGAACACATTTAATTCCTAGGACGTAATACAGATCTTGGTGTGTGGTAAGTGCTTACCTATAAAGATTTGCTAAGACCCTATCAAAACAGCTTCTACTACACAAACTATTCTTTCTGACTCATTTCTTCTGTACCTGGAACACGCTAAGGTAAGAAGTCACTTCCAAAAACAATACTGAAAAGGTGCAGGACTTAAAACATTCTGTTTCATATATTTTACTAAGGTAGGAAAGATGGAAAATGCATCTTGGAAAGATTTTCAGAGAGGACCGATATCAAAGAGTTTTTTGATAAGTTATACATTCACTACAAATTCAGAAGACATTTTGTCTCAGATACATTGGGTTTCAGCAAAATTTTATGATACGCTTCCATATGACATTTATCACATAGAGACAGTAAAGGGTAAAATCAGGAAGCTTTTCACTTACTTTGGATGTTCAAACTTGTCTATGAGATCAACCTTTTCCACCAGGTCTCCTCCAATCGTTCGGACTAAGTCATAGAAATCATTCTCTGCGTAAGTCTCAGAGGGCAACCAGAATGAAATATCATTTATCAGAGCAGGAAATTTGCTAAGAGGCTAATAAAACAAGAGGAGAAAAGATATACAAACTTGTTAGTTGAACGAGAATATTAAAATTTTTCATTAAAAGTTTCACTTGGCTAATTAGGGAATGCTGGTAAAACATTATTTCAGCATTTAAATTTGCAGAACAAAATGAACTTAAAAGAGAAATCAATATTCAAAATTAGCAAATTCCATTATGAATATTGCAGATTCTTATCACATTCATGTGTAACGTTACCATATATTATATTTATATTGCCATTAATGTTCAACTTGGTACAAAGCAATTTGAATGTATCATATTTCAGTTTTTCCTATTTGAATATTAGAGGAGAAAAGTTCAAATTTAATTAAGATGCAATTCATTAACTTCTTGTGATAGTTTCAGAAAGCCATTTTAGTAGAGATATAAGAGCTTATCAAAATTGATATTTCAATTAGTAACGTCATTATTTGTTAGTATTTCTAATTATTAAAATAAAGGATTGGGTTGATAAGTAGTCACTTGGAGAATCACTTTTCAAATTATGCCTTTAAGGATGTGATAAACATAAATGTAGCCATTTCCCCCACTTTATTCCATTTTTTCCAGCTTATTAGCTCAGCAGTTCACCATTATATAAGACAGACATTTAAAATTAGATATGTTTAGAATTTACCATGTTCATTGCTTTCACACACAAACACACATACATACATACATATCATAACTACATATATAATTCTCACATACATACATCACAATTATACATAGATATATGTGTGTATGTATGTATGTTTTGGTCTAAAAGTTACTGCTGCAATAAAAAAAAGTTTCATTACATAACTGTGAAATCCTAAGGGAATTCACAAAGCCAAACCTTTTTTTTAAAAGGGCAAATTTACAAACTGATGTAAGCCAAGCCTGACATCACTATAAACTCTTTGGTGAATCATTGATCAGAGAAAGTATAAAACTTTTAAATAGCAAAATCTCTGAAGAACTAAATGCTCAAACATGAATGATTATTCAACTTGAAATATCAATAAAGTTTTCAAAACAAATGCATCAGTTTGGAACACACATTTCATACAAACACAATAAAGTTACCATCTAGGTACTATTGACAAAATATGATGGCTCCTGAGAAGCATTCTGTTTTCTGTCCTAAAGTCACGATTCTGTGATAAATGACCCAGGGGTTAACGTAACAATAGATGATGGCAGTTTGGTGGTTACACAGGTTGCTTTTCCTTTTGACAATACCCTTTTGTCCTTTATGGAAAAGGGAATTTTAGGGAGAGAAGAGACTGAGATTGCCAAGAATTAGCAAGAAATCTCCACTTCAATTAATGCAAGCCGAGTTAACATACTTATTGAGTTCTGATGCAAGGCATGATGACAGAGAAATGGGAGAAGGTGCCCCAATAAAACATGTGTCAGCAATTTATGGACGACAGTCCATATGACAGTAATGCCGTCAGCCAGAACACATCCCCCAAGACGTTATTAAAATACACATTATGGTAAAGACAGTTTAAAATCCATTCAGTTTGAAAGAAAAACCCAGACAACTTATTGTAGTACGAGTCTATTTCAAGCTAACAAATATAATAAGTTTAATGATGTAACTAAAAAGAAAGGATTTAATCCACTAATAGGTAGGTATCAGACATGGGATATCTACTGGCCTTTGCTTTTTTGAACAGAGAAATATAATTTTGTTTGGGGAGTAAGAGGCTAACTACAGATCATGGTTACTGAGATGTAGAGTTTCTATCAAGTGCTTAACTAGCAGTAGTGGTAAAACCATCTAGTGGCTCCCCAATGTCCCAGGAGAAAGCCTCCAATTCCTAAAAGCTTTTTCCTCTTTCCCGTGTTCTCTAGGCTCAGGCCAGCCCAACTTACTGGGTTTCTTAAACACACTAAGCAGCTTCCTCCACATACCACTTCCCACCGTCCCTACCCCACTTCTGGCCCTCAGCCACGCTGTTCACTTGGGATCCTCATAGACTGTCAATCCCGTTACTGCACCCTATCCTTCTCTTGCACAACTTTCCATCCTCACCGTCTGCGTCATTACTTACATCATGGCTGTCTTCCTGAGAGGCTGCCATTTTTGAGGGTGCGGTGTGCATCTCTGTTTCCTCCTCTGAATCTCTTTATTCTGCACAGTCCCTGTTACATCGTAGACGTTTTAGTGGCTTGAGGAGCGCATGACAGAGATGCCGGGTGTGTGCAATGACTACATTACATCAGTGCATTCAGCGGTGCTTTCTCCTCTAACTGCATGAGCTAATGGACACACACCAGGTGAGGGAGACGCAGAGCCTTGCCTCCATCCCTGGATTGTCCTATGGTTTAGCAACCATGGGGAATGGCAAAGAAGCTGAAGCTGGACAGGCAAAGCCTCCTGGTAGGAACTTGATAACCCACAATCATAGAATCATGGAATTTTAGAATCCGAAGGGACCTTCAATTACACACAATATTTGTGTTTTCTTCTTTCTTTTCTTAACAGAAGGATGACTATTTTACTAGTTTTATCAGATAACCGCATATAGTTGTACTTCATTATCTGAAAGGGATTGGTTCCAGGGTCCCCAAAGCTACCAAAATCCTCAGTCCCTTAAATAAAATGGTGTAGTACTTGCATATGACCTATGCACATCCTCTTGCATCCTCTGTAAATTATCTCTAGATTACTCATAATACCTAATACAATGTAAACGTTATATTTTAAAATTTTTACTATTTTTTATTGTTGTATTTTTAAATTGTTTTCCCCCAAATATTTTTTATCTACAATTGGCAGAATCCACAGATGTGAAACCTCCATATACAGAGAGCTGACTGCATTGATGTGTTCTTTTGTTGATCTTCTTTATAATTCTTTTTTTTTTTTTTTTAAGAATTGAAAAGGGCATCAAAACTACAGATACAAGATACATTCGTCAGCTTGCTCCTTTCTGCCCATGGATGCCACAGAAAAAGCATCGTTAAAGTCTCTCATCTGCCTGCCCTCATGTCTAAGTCAGAGTCTCCTAAAGAACCCAAATAGCTGAGGAAGAGCTTCATTGGAGAGCTGAGCTTTCAAACAACTGATGAGAGCCTGAGGAGCCATTTTGAGCAATGGGGAACGCTCCCGGACTGTGTGGTCACCAGAGATCCAAACACCAAGTGCTCCAGGGGCTTTGGGTTTGTCGCTATGCTGCTGTGGAGGAGGTGGATCAGCCATGGATTCAAGGCCTCACAAGGTGAATGGAAGAGTTATGGAACCAAAGAGCTGTCTCAAGAGAAGATTCTCAAAGATCAGGTACCCACTTAACTATGAAAAAGATATTTGTTGGAGGCATTAAAGAAGACACTGAAGAACAACACCTAAGAGATTATTTTGAACAGTATGGAAAAACTGAAGCTATTGAAATCTTGACAGATGGAGGCAGTGGCAAGACAAGGGGCTTTGCCTTTATAACCTTTGACGACTATGACTCCGTGGTTCTGGAAACTTTGGTCGTGGTCGTGGAGGTGACTTCGGTGGGAATGACAACTTTGGTCATGAAGGAAATGTTAGTGGTCACGGTGGCTTTGGTGGCAGCCGTGGTAGTGGATATGCTGGCTGTGGGGATGGCTATAATGGATTTGGTAATGATGGAAGCAATTCTGGAGGTAGTAGAAGCTACAGTGATTTTGGCAATTACAATAATCAGTCTTCAAATTCTGGACCCATGAAGGGAGGAAACGGAGGCAGAAGCTCTGGCCCCTGAGGTGGTGGAGGCCAATACTTTGCCAAGCCGTGAAACCAAGGTAGTTAGAGCAGTCGGTCCCAGTAGCAGCAGTAGCTATGGCAGTGGCAGAAGATTTTAATTAGGAAACAAAGCTTAGCAGAAGAGGAGAGCCAGAGAAGTGACAGAGAAGCTACAGGTTACAAGAGATTTGTGAACTCAGCCAAGCACAGTGGCAGCAGGGCTTAGTGCTACAAAGAAGACATGTTTTAGACAAATACTCATGTGTATGGGCAAAAAAACTCAAGGACCGTATTTGTGACTAACTATATAACAGGTTGTTTTAGTTTCTGTTCTAGGTGTAAAGCATTCCAACAAAGAGTTTTAATGTACATTTTTTTTTGGTACTCATGCTATTGATTGCTGAATGTAATAGTCTGATCATAATGCTGAATAAATGTCTTATTCTTTAAATGTGTTGTGTAAAGTTAGTCTACTCTGAAGCCATCTTGGTAAATCTCCCCCAACAGTGTAAAGTTAGAATTCCTTCAGGGTGATGCCAGGTTCTATTTGGAGTTTATATACAATCTGCTTGGGTGAAGAAGCCATTCTCTTCAGAAACCTTGGTGTAGTTGAACTGAGAGTTATTGCTGTGACCTGAAGTTCGCCACTAAAAATTACCCAAGCAAAATCATAGAATTACTGGTTATAAAAATGATTTTGGCACATCCTATGCAATATATCTAAATTGAATAAAAGTATCAGATAAAATTATAGATGGGAATGAAGCTTGTGTATCATCCATTATCATGTGTGATCAAAAAATGATTTAATTCTCAAAAAAAAAAACCCCATTACAGATACAGTAGAGACTTTAAAAGTCATAGGTGAATATTTTAAACCATTTATTAACAAGGAACTTGGAAACTTTGATCAAATGGATGTTTCACTCAAAACAGAGAACCTAATCTGATGACTAGGTATCAACTATTTCAAACTGAAATATCAGGCAAATGTCCCTTCAACAGAAACTTAGACTATTGGCCCACAGTACAACTTATCAAATCTTTATGGTAAAGGTAGTTCCTTTTGTATTTAAGCTGTTTCATGAAGGAAGGAAGCCTCATAATCTTACAAGGCTACTCCATACTTAAAGTTAAAATTGGACAAGCAGAGAACAATTCACACATTTTTTGACTGATTTCACTTATAACCTACATTTAAAAGCCTAAATGTAACTTTAGCAAACATTCCAGAATTATGAGAAGGATCTGAAACCAAAAATAATCTAATAATCAACATATTAAGAAAAAAATCCCTGTGATTATTTCATAGGGAGAGAGTATTTAACAAATGTATTATTTATTTGTTATTAGAAGAAAAAATCTTGGCAAACTAGAAATAGAGGAGAACTTCCTTATCCTAACTAGATATTTCTCAAATATAGAAACATCCCATTAAATGCTAAAATTTTTGGAGCATTCTAATTAAAGTTAAGCATAAGATAAGGATACCTACTATCAATAGTGCTCTGTCTCATCACAGGTCTAACCAAGGCAGAAAACAAGAAATAGCTATGAACCTAATGAATAGAAATGGCATAGGCAAAAATGCGTGATCCCAAATTTGAAGTTTTGGACGTGTGCAGACTGATGCTAAACACTCCTGTAGCACTCTCTTCTTACCCTTACATTGATTGCACTGCAGCTACTTCCAATGATCTTGAAACACCATCCTTATTTCATTAGGTTGGACTACTCCTAGAGGTCTGAATGCTTATTTGCCCCTTTGTAAATGTTTTATCTGTGTCAATTACCTGTTTTGACACTTCTAACCCTTGAGAACTGTTTTCTTTCCTTCTTGGTCAGTGTAGGGGAGTTGGGATCACGGATTTATGTGCTTTCCTGAGCACAGGCCCACCCCAAGTCCTTCTGACTGCACTTGGGGCCCCTCTGGGGTTCATGTCCCTATCCTTCTGTCCTCTGACAGGCACCATGCTTGGCTCAGCTGTGAGGCCCAGCAGGAACACAGTGTCTGGCTAATAAACGTCCGCTGAACTCCTGTTGAATGGCTACACTATGGGATCTGTGTCCATACTTTCCAGGATATTTCAGATTTTTTAAGTAATAATTCTTATAATTCCAAAAAGGACAATACTCCATGTCACTGGGTCCCACAAATCTGGTTTTTGAAGATGGTATTATTCTTCCCTTTTTCCTTTCTTTGAAATAGCAAAGCATCTCTAAAAATTGTTTTGCTGCCTAAGTTTTGCTCCTGCATCTCTTTATCCACCGGACCCCACCTTTTCTCTCCTTCTCTTTAAAAGGCAAGCCCTCAGATTTCCAGGTGGGAAGGATTAAAGTGCCAGACTTCAGTCACTCGAGGTGGGTAAAACTAGGAACATTTTTTTTCTCCCCAACTATTTTCTGTTCTTATCTTCATTATTTCTTCTTGTGTAACTGGTCTTATTCTCACTGGCTTATTTAGGTGAAAGATTAACTCCTGTATTTTGTGGCTTTCTTGCTTTTAAATAAAGGCATTTAAAGGTATAAATGTCTCTCTAAATATGTCTTTATATATTTCCCACAGTTTTAAATATCTGTATTTTCTATTGCTGCTTTTTACTTGGGAATATACATACACACACACACACACACATTTTAGTTTCCAAATATATGAATTTTGTGACTTTTAACAAGTATCTTTTTATTGCGAACTTCAAATTTAATTGCACTGATGTCAGAAAACTTAGTATTACTCATTATTGGAACTTTGTTCTAACTTGCTTTTTAACCTCAAATGTAATTAATGTTCTCGTGGTACTTGAAAAGTATATTACCTCTCATTCTGGTGGAGTCACACTTCTTTATTGTTTATTCAAATATTCTATATCCTTTCTTTTATTTTATCTGCTTGGTTTTCTTGATCTATCAGTTTCTAATAAAAAGATAATAAAATCTCCCACTATTATTGGGATCACATAAATTTCTCCCAGCAGTTCTATCTGCTTCATGTATTTCGAAACTATAGTGTTAGGTAGATAGACATTTAGTATATTTACTTGGTGGATTCTTCCTCTTAGCAGTATTTATGTCCTTGCTAATCTCTACTAAGGCTTTTTGACTAAAATTAGAACTTGTTACACTAGGTTTTTCGTAGTATTTGCTTAGTGAACATTTTTTCAATCTCTTTTATTTCAAGCTATGTTTTTTTTTGAAGTTTTTTTAAAGCAGAATTTCATTTAAAATCCGACAGCTTCATTTTTTTTGTTGTTAGCATTTCACAGTGCAACAAATGTGTTTATTTAACTATATTTCAAATAGATCCCTTCTCCTAAAGTACTAACAATCACGTATTTCAAAAAATTCTGAACTGTTCCAAAGAAGCCCAACCACGTGTCAGTTCATATTTTTAAATAAATTCTGAAAAGCCCAAAGGGTGGGCAAATGAATATCCTCAGAGATAAGATTATTAGTTAGTCCCAGTCAAATGCTTTTGAAAGGAATTACGTTAACTGTTTCAGGAATTATTTGAAAAAAAGGAGTCCTGTACTCTTCTACATTTGAGCTATGTGGACTGGACACCTTTAGAGACACCAGCTGTCTACTCTTCCACCTCTTTTCAATGTGACAGGGGATGGAAGATTGAGGCAGAATTTGGTCCTTCCCCTATGTACACAACCTCTTTGCAAAAAGGACTCCAGGTTTTGTTCAGGTAGCAAATGGAGTCCCTTGATCTCTGGGAAAGATCCCTCCTCAGCCCTGGGGAATGAAAGTCATGACTTGTTAATGAAGACCAGTATAAAGGAGTCACGGTCATTTACACCTGTTGGCCAGGCAAGGAGTGGGCATGACCTCGGTTTCACCAGTGACATGTTATGGCAATTCTGAAGAGACTAAAACATCAGACCTCTGTGAGGATAGCTTTTCGGCCCTTCCTTCCAGCTTGAGATGTTGGAACAAGGTCATGATGACAGAGTGGCTTCAGAGTTTTAACAGGTCACTTTAATCTATTTATATGCACTGTGATTATGAATTTTTTTATTTCTACCATCTTCATTTGTGTTTCCTGCTAACCAGTCTTCCTCTTTTCATAAATTATCTCCTTTTCTGCTTCTACTGGATTGCTTGATTTTCAAAATATTCTAATATTTTTCCCTCTGGTGTAAGGAGTAAACTGTATTTCTCCTTTTTAAGAAATATATATATATATATGTATGTATGTATTATCCTTTAACAAATTGTTCCAAGCATAAAGTTATTTAGTGTCTCTATTCAATTCCTAAAAAAGACACAAAGCTTTACTTTCCCAGCAGCCCCTGTTCCCAACTATCCTTCTTCCTCATTATTCTCGTCTAGAGTTTCATCTTCTAAACAAAATCACAGGTAAAACAATAAATTAAGTCAATGGCTAAATTAAGTTAAAATATTTTTAAATTCTGTATTTGTTTCTTGTATTCCACCTCTTTGTTGGGGGACAGTTCTCTACAGAGTTTTCATAAAAGTTGTGGTGGCTCGTATACCAAATAGCACTGGAAGGTGGTTAGTCTCTCCCTTTGGAGCAGAAAGCAGATTTGTTCCCTCCCCGGAATGATAAACGTAATGTCTTCCTCAGGGACAAAGACTGGGCAGGTTTACTAACAGCCCCTTTAAAAGACTGGGATAAAAACAAAAACACGCAAATGGACAAATGAAATACTGGAAGGGGCCTGAGTTTGAGAGTTTTCAGCTGTGCTCCAGCTGAGTGTGTGCACAGCATCCGGAGCTGCTCCGCCTCCCGGCTGTTGAACTGGGGGACTGGAAGAGACACTGCTAAGAGAACTCATGCTGCCTCTGTGCTGAATAACAAAGTCGTTGGTCTGAGGCAGGAGTCTCTTGTCCTTCTGCCTGCACCCATGAAAGTGCTGTGGCATCCTTGTTAACCTGCAAGTAAGGTAAAATCTTAGGCCTTTCCTAGTCCTAGGAACACCCTTCCTTCTTTTTCACTTCTGTCTCAGATAAGTATCCTCCAACAGTTTTTTTGGCAGTGAAAGTCCATAGGAGGCAAACTCTCTCAGTATTTACATGTCTGAAACCACTCACACTTTAATAATTTGGTAGGACACAAAATTCTAGGTTCATGTTTGTCTTCCCTAAGCACTCCCGACAATTTCCCTGCCGCCTATTCGTAATGGTGCCGAGTCTGCTGTCAGTCAGTGCTATTTTTTCACAGGTAATCTGTCTTTCCTTCCAGGCAGTTTGGAAGCGGTGTATCTTTATCCCTGAGGCTCTGCAATTTGACTCTGATGAGGCTGGGTCTGCATTTATCTTTATTTATTCTGCCAGGTACTCCGAGAGTGCTCTCAATCAGACGGCTCACGTCTTGTTCCAATTCTGAAATTCCAGCACTACTTCTCATTCCTTTCATTCTCTTCTGAACTGCAATAATACATACTGTGAAGCTTCTGAATCTATCTTCCTTTCCTCTTAACTGACCTATTTTAGGTTTTATTCTTTGTGAGTCTATGCTGCATTCTGGGTGAATTCTTCAGTAACAGCTTCTTAACTACTAATTGTCCTGTCAACTGAGTCTAGTAGATTCATCTGCTTTTTATTCTTTATTTTAATGAATCTATCACTCATTTCTGAGATTCTAATTTTTTCCCACATCTACTTACCCTTCATTTCTGCCAGTTTTTGCCTCTTGCTCAGAATTTCCCTTTTTTAAAAAATAGTTATTATTTCTCCAACGATCTCTTTGAGGGCATCAGACATTTTTTTTCAAGATAGCTTTTAAAAATTTTACTTTACTCTTCAGTGAATTCACATTCTGCTTGTTGATTTGGATGGCTGACACTCTAAGGTCAAATTCTTCATGTGGCGTGGAATTTGGGTGTGCAGGATTGCCCTGTCTGGGAGATAATGGTGAATGTTCTCTTGCTGATCACAT
Organism: Cebus imitator; assembly: GCF_001604975.1. NCBI lineage: Eukaryota > Metazoa > Chordata > Mammalia > Primates > Cebidae > Cebus > Cebus imitator. The sequence goes on from NW_016107358.1 coordinate 9,556,447, forward strand.
CTCCTTGCTCACAGGTTTTTAAGGTTCCTCTGCTTGAACCCCTCACACAGAATGGAGTTGACATGGCGGTCTGGGTTCCTGCCCAATGGTGATATGGCTGATGATGAGATGGGGTACTTACCTCAGTTCCTGAGAAAAAGGCCTTGTCTCTGTCCTGAGCTCTTTCCAGGATCAAAGCTTTTTACATGCTAGAGGTTATGGCAGGCAGTGATTCTGGGTCTCCCTTCTAGATCAGAGGACAGGACCACTACCCTGGCCGCTTTCAAGTGGAGCATGTGCTCTGGCCTGGCACATTTAGTCTTCCAGAGTTAAGCCTCTGGTGCCCCCTCCTGATTGCGATCCTGCAGCCCAGTGTCTGGTTTCGCGCTCTGCTTTGGGTTTGCCTCTTTTCTCTAGCAATTTATCTTTTTTAGGGGAGTAGGGGGCATGATTATGACTTTTTCATTTTTCCTTTTTAGGTTTTGATCTATCACTGTTGTGTGTTTGGAGCAGGCAAAGCACAGCCTATAAAACAGCCACAACTTGACTCTGTTTCTTTACACAATGGTTCTTAACTTTGTCAGGGAGGAGGACACAGGTCTCCCTGGAAATATGCTAACAGATTCTAACTCTTGCTCCAGAAATGTATATATCTTTTTTTATTTTTATTTTTATTTTTATTTTTTTTGAGACGGAGTTTCGCTCTTGTTACCCAGACTGGAGTGCAATGGCACGATCTCGGCTCACCGCAACCTCCGCCTCCTGGGTTCAGGCAGTTCTCCTGCCTCAGCCTCCTGAGTAGCTGGGATTACAGGCACGTGCCACCATGCCCAGCTAATTTTTTGTAGTTTTAGTAGAGACGGGGTTTCACCATGTTGACCAGAATGGCCTTGATCTCTTGACCTCATGATCCACCCACCTCGGCCTCCCAAAGTGCTGGGATTACAGGCGTGAGCCACCGCGCCCGGCCTATATCTTTTTAAATACAGATTTTCACATAGAACTATTACAAACTCAACAAAAGTCATTCAGTGACCAGAATAAGGATCTGGTGTATGACCCAGACTCAACATTGTGTCATGCAGCTCAAATATAGACAGCTGAGATGACTGTCTTAAAGGAGTTAAAAAATATCAACATCACACTTTACTAACACGATATATACATGTATGTACATATACTGTGTATATCTCGATATTGTTAAGAATATATACTTTATGATAAAATCATACATGGAGGCAATCATTGTTTATCTTGGGGTAACTACTTGCAATGCAGCATATCTATTTATATAAAAGAAGTCTGCCTTTTACGGGCTAGAAAAGAAAATGCTCCCTGCAGCTTAGACAATTCTGCAGTTTCAGAGCTGCCTGGGGTCAGTTGAGGGCCTGGTAGTGAGCACACAGCAACCCACCTCCTCCCCTGCCCATTCCTGCTGTCGCCCCTGCCTTTCCACAGGTGTTGATCCTGTGAACACCTGCTAATGAGCTTCTCGCATGTTCATCTCTGCCTCAGAGTTTGCTTTCTGGGAGAAACTGCCCTGTGACTCCGAGACATCAATAAAACGTCAGCAACCAGTCGACTTAAGAATTGGTGTCCAGGGAAACAGCAAGCCTCAGTGAGCATAGATGGGAGTGTGGCAGACCTGGCTTAGGATCTGCCCCTGTCCTGTGAGTGATGACAGAGGAATGGCTCTGTCCAGGTCCCCTGGCAACCTTGCAGGTATTCACATAAGCCACCAGGCAAAGACTTGAACCACAGCTTATCTGTCTTGAAAGGATAACTGCCTTGTGATTCTCTGGTGTTTGAGGCCTTTAAGGAACTGCTAGGAGCCATCTGCTACCCACTTCCCTACTTCCCTGGGAGGCTGTCAAGAGGCAGTTTCTCCTCACCTCCCAGGTTCTGAAAGGGTAGGAGGCTTCCTGGATATCCCTACTTGGAATAGAACCATAGAATATAAAACCTCTTAGCTGCAGCCTTTAACTGGCTTCTCTGCAATGGGCTATGTCACAGCTGGCATTGTAACCACCTGCTCTGTTACAGATTGACTTGTGTTGTTCTCCCCAAAAGAGATATGTTGGAGTCTTAAACCCCGGTGCCTCAAAATATGACCTTACATGGAGACAGGATCTTTACAGAGGAAATAAATTTAAAATGAAATCATTGGAATGGACCCTAATGCAATATGACTGGTGTCCCTACCAAAGTGGGGAGATCTGCACACAGGCATGCACACAGGGAGCACCCCGCGTGCAGATGAAGCCAGAGGCTGGGATAACGTTCCTGCAGGCCCAGGAAAGCCAAAGCTTGCCAGCAAACCACCGGACACGAAAGGGGCACAAAACAGATCCTCAGAAGGAATCAACTCTGCCGACACCTTGATCTTAGACTTCCAGGCTCCAGAACAGTGAGTCAGTAAGTTTCTGTTGTTTAAGCCACCCTGGCTATGGTGCCTGTTTATGACCTCCCTGCTACACTAACAGACCCTCCCTGTGTTTCAGGATCCTCCTTTTGCAATGCGTGGGAGCTGGCACCTTTGGCTGCTCTTCCTTCTGCATCTATGTTAGTAATAGGCTGTCTAAATCTACAGAGGCTCCTAGCCTGGCCAACATGGTGAAAACCATTTTTTACAAAAAAATACAAAAATTAGCTGGGCATGGTGGTGCATGCCTGTAGTTCCAGCTTCTTGGGAGGCTGAGGCTAAAGGACTGCTTGAGCCCAGGAAGCAGAGGTTGCAATGAACTGAGATTTTGCCACTGCCCTGCAGCCGCGGAAACAGAGCGAGACCCTGTGTCAAAAAACAAAACAATAAAAAATAGTGTGGCTCCTTATATCTTTATCAGCCAAAAGCAGTCAGGCCTTAGCCTTGGCCTTGGCCCTGGCTGGTGTGCTGTGGGCCTGACACATGACTGAGGCCAACATGCCACCGTTTCTCCCTCTATAAAGTGGAGACAGCACCTGTGTCAGCATACTGTGGTAAAGACAACATGAAATAACATTCACAAAGCACAGACGTCAAAGCGTTCTAGACAAAACACTGACTTGGAGAGTTCAACAGGTATACAGATTTGATGATTGTCTACGACCTGCTATAAATTATAAGCTTGCCAAAAGGGACTGAGGAGGCGAGCTCTAAAAAGTAGGATTCCAGTTTAACAATGCTATTCCATCCTAACTGGCCCCTGCTCCGGGCCTACCCCCCATATCTGAAATACAAATGTCTCCACGTACCTTCCAAGCTTAACATCTGAGAAGGTTTCCCCACAACCGCTTTTTTTTTTTTTTTTTTTGAGATGGAGTCTTGCTCTGTCACCAGGCTGTGATCTTGGCTCACTACAACCCCTACCTCCTGGGTTCAAGCGATGCTCCTGCCTCAGCCTCCCAAGTAGCTGGGATTACAGGTGTGTGCCACCATGTCCAGCTAATTTTTGTATTTTTAGTAGAGATGGGGTTTCACCATGTTGGCCAGAATGGACTTGAACTCTTGACCTTGTGATCTGCCCCCCTCGGCCTCCCAAAGTGCTGGGATGACAGGCATGAGCCACTGCACCCAGCCAGAGGTTCCCCTTTATCATTCTGTGATTAAATAAAAATTGTTCAGCTTCCAAGAATCTGTTCATAAACATTCTCAAGAAAGCTAATCTCACATTGTCAGTTGTTAATAAATACAGCCCAGTACCGCAGCACCTTTATTTCAATAAAGTTTCTTTCTGCATCAAAATCTTCCCCTTACCTTAAAACTCTCTTCTCCTTTTTAATGTTACTGAAACAGGATAACATTATCATTCTCCATTTGGAAATTTTTCTATGCTAGTCAAACATTATTAAGTCATTCTCTAGTTCTCTTCCCTTTGGGCTAAATGACTATGTTTTTTGGTTTTCCTTCTCAGCTCAGAAATTAAGAGTGTCAAATAGGGGAGGGTCTCTGTTTTCTCCACAAGTTCTCCACAGAGCTATGACACTGCCGAGGTGACTTTCAGTCAGCTTCTAACCATGGCCACATTTAGTTAAAGGAACACTTTGCAGCTTCTATGACACCGTTCTCTTTCTAGACCAGAACACACGTCCCTTGATTTTGATTGTGATGATATGACTAACAATGGTCACCGTTTGTGAAGCGCTGTGTGCCACAGACTGTCAGCCACTTCATGTACATCATCTCATCAACACAACACGTCACAGCACAACCCCACGTGACAGCCACCAGTACGACTCCATGCGTCCATGAGAACACTGAGGCTTGGAGACCTTAACTAAACTGTCTAAGGTACAACAGCCAGCAAGTGGCAGAGCCAAGGTCAAATGCAGATCTACTAAGGCCAGGCTGTGCTGTTAACTCCTGTACTTTAAGGCCTCCCATTTAAAACTAAGGGCTCTGTTGTAGCTTGGGCTGCACAGACGAGGTGGCTTGAACAACAAACATTTACTTCTCACGGTTCTGGAGACCACAGGGTGCCAGCATGGTTGGGTGCTTGAAGGCCCTCTTCCTGGTTGAGCGGCAAAGGCTTTCTTGCTGTATGTTCACATGGTGGGGAGTTGGGGGAAGGAAGAGAGAGCTGCAAGTTCTGCTGTCCTTTAACGTTTCTAATCCCGAAGAGATCCACCCTCATGACCTAATCACCTCTTTAAAGCCCCACTTCCTAATACTCTGGTGGTTGGATCTCAAAGTATGAATTTGGGGTGGGGACATACACACATTTAGCCCAAGTTTCTACTACTGTTTCCAGAAGTAGTCTATTCAGCCTAACTAATAATTATGTAAATAAGACCAAATCCAACATTTGTCCCGATGGTGCCTTTCATGACATTTCCTTTTCAAATGATTAATTTAGCTTTTAGATGAATCATCACTTCCAGTCTGTTTTTAGCTCATGAGATTGTGTTTTTATCTAAATTAGCTTAAAAATCAGCTTTACCTATAAAAAATAGCATACACTATCAGTTACTTTGTTTTACATCTAAATGTGTGATGGCCCTTACTTTTAATTCCATCTATTCATTTTATAATAAAAACTGCTTATTAAATTTGGCTGGTGAATTTGGTACTTGATGAATTCAGGTTGTTTTAACTTATGATTTCATGCTGCTTTGATATTTACAGATTTTCTCACTTTGTTCCAATATTTTGTTTTTATTCTTACTCAATTTCACTGAGTACCAGGAGCATGCTGTGTCGGTCAGAGTTAGGCACAGTTCCTGCTCAGGCAACTTTTGTTCTTTACTTCATTAAGAAACCACATGAGACTAACTAAGTTCTAAACATCCCTCTAAATTTTAATGTTTCCCATGTTTGTACTTAACTTTTGATAATATTTCCCTATTTCTATAATGAAATTATATGGAACAATAGTTTTGGTAACCTTGTGTTCAATTAACTTTTGATGTTTCAATATCATGGTCCCCAACTATCTAGTGAACTCCTTGAGGACTGAAACAGATTTTCAAATCTTTTTGAATCCTTTCAAATTTGCTTTAAAGCTCTAGAAGGCTTTACTTAAACAAATCATGCATTTGGAAAATGTAGCTACAGTGTGCTACTCTAGTTAGGCAGGGGAGTAACAGCCTGTTTGCATTGCATGTAGTCCCAAAATCTTCATGGGAACTCAAGGTCTGGAGCAAGGTTTCAAGGCCCCTGCCTGAACTTAATGGTTTTTAACTTAAAAAAAAAAAACAAAAAAGCAAGACTCAGAAATCTTTGTTAATAAAATATTGCATGTGCCTCTGGTTAAAGAAGGACTTGCAGAGTAGGTGGAGGCCTCAGCCCAGAGTTCATAATATTTCACTGCCTTTGAACATCTGGCCAGGTATTTTACACAGAATAAAAATGCCAAAAATACAGTATCTTGTGGGGTGATGCAAATGTTCTAAATTTGATTTTGGAGATCACATATCTGTGAATATACTAAAAAACACCATTGAATTACAGACCTTAAATGGGCGAATTGTATAGTATGTAGATTACACCTTGCAAAAGTTTTTATGAAAACAAAAAATAAAGATATTGATAGAAGAAATATAGGGAGCTTCTCTTCTCTGTTGTGTGTCTCTCTCTCTCATCTTCAGAACTTACCAAACACTTCAACTTTTTTACATTCTTTTCTTTTTTCAGTTAAATAACTGGAGGCGGCATCATTGTCACCCTCTATTTTTCCTCTCAGAGGTAAAATATTTGCAGGAGGTTTGCCCATCTGTGTAGACCTTCCCTTGCATTTCTTTCCTCTATCGTCATGGCCTTGTACCATCGTATACTTTAAGAGAACTCACATATGGATTTGATTATGATTTCTCCCAGTTAATCATGCTTACTGTGAGACAGATATAAGCCCTCCATTTGCCTCATTTAAAATGAGTGGAGAAGCTAGGTGAAAACTTACATAATGGGAAGCTAGGTCTGTGAACCCCCAACCTTGAATTTAACCTTAAATATGCTTAGAAGATGAACTCTCAGAGCTGGCTCACCATTTCTTGTTCATTTTACATAGTCTCTGCAAGGCCTCCATTCTGATAGGGACTGTATATGCTGCAAGGTAAAACAGAGGCCCAGCTAGCAAAGTCACTTTAATTTGCCTGAATCCACACAGAGTTGGCCTTCTGACTGTTCCAGTGTACAGAGAAAAATGAACAAACTGAAATGAACCCAAAGAACTTAAGACGTGATTTCCAATGGCTTGTTGAAAATTGGAGTAAATATCAAACTTCCAAAGCTCACAGAAGGAAGGCCTTTTATATACTGGAGCCCCTTGTATCTGACCTTCTTCCTTTCTTCCTCACCCTACCCCTGGCCCCATATTCTGTTCTAGCGGTGTTTTAGGGACAGATGCTTTGATATTACATGTTTTAGATTTCTTCCTGATCTCCATAGTGCCAAAGAATTAAGATTGTTTCTGTTGTTTCTCTACAGTGACTCCACGCCCCAGTAGACATTCACCCTATGCCTGTGTTGGAAGCATTGTTCTCTATCTCTTTTGGTGACAAAAACACCCAGGGAAAGTGGTTACACTAAGTTGATTACTTCTGAAAACATTTATTGATTGATACTTCCAGAAAATAGTCTAACATCAAGTTTCAATTATAGGGTAGAAACGGAGAGAAAACCAAAAAGCTAAACATGACCACTTATTCATTCATTTATTTATTTGTTTGTTTATTTATTTTGGATACAAGGTCTCACTCTGTCACCCAGGCTGGAGTGCAGTGGTGCAGTCACAGTTCACTGCGGCCTTGACCTGCTGTGCTCAAGTGATCCCTGCAGCCTCAGCCTTCAGAGTAGCTGGGACTACAGGCAGGTAGCACTACACCTGACTAATTTTTTTGCAAAGACAGAGTCTCACTATGCTGCCTGGGGTCTTCTTGAACTTCTGGCCCCAAGCAATCCTCCCACCGTGGCCTCCTGAAGTGCTAGGATTACAGGTGTAGCCTCCTTGCACAGTCTTTCACCTAAATTTTTAAGAGAAAATCCATAGCTGGTCTGGGCAAGAAAAGGGGAGCAGGAAGAAAGGATGGGGAAGAAACTCATGCAGACCCAAGGGACTGGTGAGATTTATCACAGGTCAGGTGGTGGCTTCATGAATAGCTACTGTATTATTATGGCATATAATTTAAACATAGTTTATATTTTCTAAATATCAAGTATTAGATAAAAATGAAAATTAGAAGACAAAGGATATCAATGTTAGTCGATACCTACAGAAATTGTGCAATGGCGGGAAATACTGGCTACAGCTTATGCATTTGCATGTTTTTAAAAATTGACTTTTCTGTATTTAAAATAAAATTCCACCTGTTAGTATTAGAATCTACTTCAACAAAAGACAATGAGTTCAATTTCTCCACATTAGAGAGAAATGTGAAATGTTATTTTCCTTTGTACCAAATTCAAATGAGTTCAACGAAGTCTGGACCAAAGTTCACAGAGGGCCGCTGGGATGCCTTGGTTAGCAGAGTGATGTGAATATGGAGTGCTGATGGAGACATGCCGGGCCCTGAACTCAGGCAGTGGCCTGCAGAGGACTCACACATCAGTCGAGAGAAAAGAACATCAGGTGCCTGCTATGTGTCTGGCCTGCGATGCCTGCTTCCTGCTCCCTGCTTCCCAACAGCTCACAGGCCAGAGGGGAAAGGGACTTTTAGACATGGGAAGTGCAAAACGTGGTACTGTGCACCAGGAGCAGAAGCAGACCCAGCTGTCTTGGCAAATATGGCTCAAAGCCCTCAAGGGTCAGGTCAGTCTCCCCTTCACAGAGACAGCCACAACTTCCATCCAGCAAGTAAAAGTCTCAGAAAGATCAGTCCCTTCAAATAACAAAACATGGATGGATATTTACATGTTTTTGGCCATCTGTTGGGTCAAATGCCAAGCTTAGCAGGAAGAAGAAGAAGGTACTGAGTGCTCTCTGGAGCAGGTGCTTACCGCCCAGGGCAGCAGTGCAGGGCTGGGCCTGCTTCTTCCTGACCAGGCACTAACTGCCAGCTTTCTGCATCCAGGTTTCCTCATCTGCTTTTGGGTGCTCAGCACCTCACACATCGTCCCACAGGGTGTCACAAGGGGGACCATGGAAACCCTGGGCCATTGTCAAGTACCTCTGAGAAATGCTGGGTTTAACCAAGTTAAGCAGGGGAAGCCTGACAAAGATTATAAGTGAGTTTGTCCTTCCTACATTTTAAACTGAAAAGACCAAGTGCAACCCAAATTTTGGATTCCATTTGTTACCAGATGCCAGCAGAGAACCTGGCAGGGGCATTCACATCTGACTTCCAGGGCACCTCATATCTTACCTGCACTCAAATCTCTATTCCTGTTTCTCAAAATGACGCTGGGCTTCTTGCTGGTTTAAGAATATTAACTATTTGGAATCTGGAAAAGTAGCTTTTTAGTGTTCCATCAGATAAACCCTATGCAATGTCGCTGAGGCTATGAACAAGCAAAGTCATCAATCAAGAGCTAATAGTCTAAGCCTTTCAATGATTAATTTCCCTTATGCAAAATGAATGATAATAGTTCTGCACACAGAATTTGCCAGGAAACCAAATTTGGGGATGTCTTCCTTCCTCCAAAAACTATCATATATGGTGGTAACTACATATGACAAAAAGGTTTTCAACTCTTCCTTGCCCATTCTCACAATGGAGCAAGGCAGATGGTGGTGTCCAGATTTTGTGGATGGGGAAAGGGAGTGCAGAAACTACTGCTCTCCGGGGTGCACCGTGAATGAGCGAGAGGAGAGCTGGGATTGAAGCACAGGTGCATGTGACTCCCAAATCATGCATATGTTCATCCATATATCACAGCACACCCAGCAAAGTGTCACCTCTTCCTGATGGCCTCCCTGAATATGCTGAACCCATAATGGTGGTGGCACCTCTCTATTCCCATTTTAGCTTCAGTAGAATCCTACAAAATAAGACTACTATCCTTAACTTATTATGAATTATTATGAAAATTAAATGGGATAACATATTTAAAACCCTTATAAATTACAAAACTCCATACAAGGCAAAGTATAATTAACTACCTCCTTTCTCTTGCCAGGTGCTGTTACTTTATTTCATCTTCAAATGAAGTCTAAGGGGGACGTCACTCAGCCACTACCACTCAGCTCTGCCAATGGCTAGTTTTTGTGACCTTGGGCATTTCCTTAATCAACAAAAAAGGGGATCATTCCAGCAGTCTGTCATGGGGTTGCCAGTGAGGATTCAAGGTGTCAGTGTTGGTAAAGCATATAGCAAATATACACGTTTACTATTTTACTGCTCTTCCATTCATGGCCAGCCACAATTTAGTTCAGACCAGTCTGTTTCTCCCACCTCCTCAAGCTGTGGTAATTACCATCCCAGTCTGTAACCTGGGGAAGAGTTTACATATCTGTTTGTGTCACCTGATGGCAAGTGATAAGGGCAGGGATCACATTTTCTCCCTTCTTCCAACCATAGTGCCTCGAATATACTGAAAATAAACAACGTTTGTGGACTTGAATTAAAAAGCCTGTGGCTCTCTTTCAAGATTTCTGGTTTCACCAGCTTTGATCTGGCTGTGGTACTAGGTGTTAGATATAGTGAACCCCAAGTTTCTCTTCAAAGAATCAGTATGTCGGTACGTTCAGCTTATTCTTTAATTCTCTATCTTAAAGTTTAACGTCCTTTTAGTTTCAGTAAACAACCTTTTCCACCAGTTCTAATCAGCAGTTCACATCTGTTCCCCTGGTCCCCTGCCCCGTCCTGACTCATCCTGGTCACCTGCTCCAGTCACCTGCTCTGGTTACCTGCTTTGACCCCTGCTTACCTGCTCTGACCTGCCCGTAACCATCCTTCCCACCAAACTACCCACCCTGTCACACCGGCTCATAGCCCTGCTCCCCTTAAAATAGCCAATCAGAATTAGACTAGACTGTGTGGTCTAACCCTGGCCAATAGGGGAATGACACAGCAGTAGGGGAGACCTCCGTCAGGTATAAGTACCCCTTCCCTTTCTTGTCCAGGTGTGCACTTGCCATTGTTCCATCTGAGAGCCACACTCATCTGTAGAAGTAAACTGCCTTGTTGAGGAAATTTCTATTCAAGTACTACTGCTTCTGCAGCATTGAAAATTCTATTTATGACACAGGGAAGCAGGAAATGGGGAGAAGGGCCCTCAGAGCAGTGCCGACAGAAGGGAAAACGTATCAGAAAGAGCACATGACGAGAGAGATCCAAGATAGCTGATCACTAGCAGCTCGGGATTGCAGCTCCCACTGAAAGAGCAGAGAACGAGAGGACGCCACACTTTCAGATCAATTTTTGTTGCTCACGCACCAGGAGATTCCCAGCAGAGGAGCCCCACAGGTCGCCAGCGCGACTCTTGAGGCCGGTGAGGCGGTTTTGCCGCTGCCTTGGTGCAGCAGTTCTTGGTGCAGAGTAAAAGCACCATCAATCTTAACGCCGCTGTTTTGGCCAGCGCACTGGCTTGCTCAGATTCTAGCGCCGGGAATCAACAAGTTGGACGTCCATTTAGAAACCCAACTATAAAGACAGTAATTATAAAGACCACAGATGGATAAATTTATAACGAAGGGAAGAAACCAGCCTAAAAAGGCTGAGAATACCCAAAATCAGAATGCCTCTCCCTCTACAGGGGATCACAGTTCCTCATCAGCAACAGAACAAGGCCTGATGGAGAAAGACTGTGTTTCATTAGCAGAAGCAGGCTTTAAAAAGTGGATGATAAGAAACTTCTGGGAATTAAAAGAACTTGTTTTAACCCAATGCAAAGAAACTAAGAACTTTGAAAAAAGGTTTGACGAAATGTTAAAAATAACACACAATTTAGAGAGGAATATAAGTGAATTAATGGAGCTGAAAAATACAACACGAGAACTTCGCGAACTACGCACAAGTTTTAACAGCCGAATTGATCAAGCAGAAGAAAAGATAACAGAGGTCGAAGACCAACTTCATGAAATAAAACAAAAGGACAAGATTAGAGAAAAAAGGATAAAAAAGAATGAGCAAAGTCTCCAAGAAATATGGGACTATGTGAAAAGACCTAATCTACGTTTGATAGGTGTACCTGAATGTGACGAAGAGAATCAATCCAAGCTGGAAAATACACTTCAGGATATTATTCAGGAAAACTTTCCCAACCTAGCAAGGCAGGACAATATTCAACTCCAGGTAATACAGAGAACACCACAAAGATATTCCTCAAGAAGACCAACCTCAAGGAACATAATCGCCAGATTCACCAGGGTTGAAATGAAAGAGAAAATAGTGAGGGCAGCCAGAGAGAAAGGTCAGGTTACCCATAAAGGGAAGCCCATCAGACTCACAGCAGATCTCTCAGCAGAAACCCTGCAAGCCAGAAGAGAGTGGGGGCCAATATTCAATATCCTTAAAGAAAAGAACTTTCAACCCGGAATTTTACATTCAGCCAAACTAAGCTTCATAAGCGAAGGAAAAATAAAATCTTTTGTGAACAAGCAAGCACTCAGAGATTTCATCACCACCAGGCCTGCTTTACAAGAGCTTCTGAAAGAACCACTACAAATAGAAAGGAACAACCAGTATCAGCCTTTCTAAAAAATACCAAAAAATAAAGAACATCAACATAATTAAGAAATTGCATCAACTAATGGGCAAAACAGCCAGCTAACATTAAATGACAGTATCAAACTCACATATATTGTTATTAATTACTAAATCCCCCAATCCAAAAACAGGCAAAAAAAGCCAAGACCCATTGGTATGCTACATCCAGATCCATCTCACATGCAAGGATACACAAAGACTCAAAACAAAGGGATGGAGAAAAATTTACCAACCAAATGGAGAGCTAAAATAAATAAATAGAAAGCAGGAGTTGCAATTTTTGCTGATAAAATAGACTTCAAAGCAACAAAGATCAAAAGAAGCAAAGAAGGATATTATATAAAGATAAAAGGATCAATGTAACAAGAAGAGCTAAAGATCCTAAATATATATGCACCCAATACAGAAATACCCAGATATATAAGACTTATAAAGAGACTTGGACTCCCACACAATAATAGTGGGAGACTTCAACATCAATATTAGATCAATGAGACAGAAAGTTAACATCGATATTCAGGACTTGAACTCAGATCTGGAACAAGTAGACTTAATTAACATCCATAGAACTCTCCACTTTAAATACACAAAATATACACTCTTATCAGTACTACATCACATGTATTTACAGGTTTAAATGAAATATTGGTTGGCTGCTTGTTAATTATTTTCTTCCCTCTTTTTTTTTTTTAATGTCTCTATTATTAAACACAATTACAGGCATACCCATTTTTAGACTGCATTCTAGCCCGGGCAATAAAGCAACACCCCTGTTCTCTCCCCCTCTTCCTCTTTCTTCCTTTCCTTTATTCTTTTTGTTTCTTTTCTTTTTTTATTCTTTTTCTTTCTTTCTTTCTTCCTTCCTCAAAAAAAAAAAAAAAAAAAAAGAACACATGATTGGCGGTTCAGCAGAGACGTCATTTCCCCTTAGGTACACATCAAGGGATTAAGGGGTGGACCTCCTAGGCAGAAAGTATGAAGGGATTATAAAATGGACACCTGGAAATGCTGAGGGTCTTTTAGGCTTTTTTTCTGGAGAGCTAAAGGGAGAAACTCAGAGCTAGGGAGGAAGAAACAAGAAGAGAAAGCACAGGGCTCAAAGCTACAAGACAGAAAGGACTTTCTGCTTTGCTCTTGGGCTAACAAAGCAGTGATTAAGCTGTGGCCTCTCAGCTCCAAATCCCCTTCCTGCACTCTGCTGTGGGAGGCTAGGCTGGGCTCTGCAAACTGCACGTCAGCTTGGCCATCTGCTCCCTCTTAGGCGCCTCCAATTGGCCCTGGAGGGAGGCTGCTGGCCGAACAGAGGAGAAGGGGCTGGCTCCATTCTGCTGGCGTCCTGTTCCTGTCAGGGCTCAGCAACAGGGCTGCTACCCTCCGGCAACCAGGAGAAGAGGCTGCATTCACACCACCATTTCCCAACATCTGCTGCATCAGCCTCCTCCAGCCCTCCACAGAGACGCCAACACAGCCACCAGCACCCTCTCCTAGGAGGTGGGTCCCAGCCCCACGGGTCCCTCCTCTGAACTCAGAGACACCTTCTCTGCTTGTCCCCTTCTTCAGGGGTCTGGGCCTTAGCTATGAAGAACCCTCCACTGAGGTTTTAAGTTTCATTAATTCCAGCCTCTTCGTTTGTTCCCTCAGCCCCAGGGTGGGGAGCTGCTCTCTGCAGTCTACCTCCAGAATTCCTCCATGCTCTCCTCTTGACTTCTTAATTACCTCCCTCAAAGGCTAACGTCTCTTTAGTTTAAATTCTCTGTATTAAAAACCAAACAACTGCCTGAACTTCACTGATACACCAAGGAAGGAAGGGAGAAACAAATTTATCAGGATGTCTCCATCCCTGTTGTCACGCAGATGCTAATAAAGTACAGAAAGAAAACACAGAAAAAAAACCAATTCACAACATAAACTTAGACAAAGAACTGGAGGAACAAGGGTGTTGATAAGTTGCTCAGGGAATAACAAAGGTGCTTCGGGCACAAATCCTCTGCTCATTGAGGGAAACTTCAAAAGTGCCAACTCTCTTTCCTCTTGTAATACTCAACAAGGAAACACTCTCCAAGTGCCATGCCCTATACTGAAGGATCCCCTTCCCTCCAAAGAAAAGATCATAGACTTACATGCCCTCAAGTTCCTTTCCCTTCTGTTCTCAAAAAATACTCAGCGATGTCAGAAGAGACTGCAGCCAGGTGAGGGACCTGGGAATGAGTGTCAGGAAGGGTGAAGGTGTATGGAACAGGACTGGAGGGGCCTGTCCCCATGCCTGCCACGTGGAAACACTCATTGATATGCCAAGGAAGGAAGGGAGAGACAAATTTATCAAGAAGTCTGTGGCCTCCATCCCTGTTACAGAGCCATATCATTAGCCGGGGATTTAGATGCTGTGTGTCCAGCCACCTGCTACCCTGTGGGGCCATCATTAATTGTGTTTGATCAATAGCGCTGAGCCGGAAAACACAGCCCTGCACTCTGATCGGCACCGGATTCTCCCACTGTTCTCCTGTTCCCACAGTTCTCCACTGCCCTGAAACGCCATAAGAAATTTAGCCTGAGCCCAAATAAAATGGAATCAAACATTTTCCTACAGGCTATTTTTTCAATAACTTCCTCCCCAAATAACCCAAATAATCTTCACATGATTTGCAGAGCCTCACCATTGTCCTCACTTGACAGGTAGCAATATGTAGACGGCCTTTGTTCCCACGGAAAGTGTGAAGAACCTGAACGTGACAAACCACATAGGAGGTAATTTCCTCCTGGCAGAGTTTTCCACAGGTGCTGAATTTCTTTAATTTATTTATTTTGGTGGAGAGGGAGGTGGAAGAGGATGGGCATAAAAAGACAGCTACTGGCTCATTGTTTCAGTTGGAGGGGTTTCTCTGCTGCCCCTTCTCTTACAGGTATCACTCTGTCCCTGCATTGTGAAGATAACAGAGGCTGGGGGGCGGGAGGTGCAGTTCCTTCATGGAGAAGCCAGAGGTAACCTTCCACGAGACAGAACTTGCCTTGCGTGGGTACGGCTGTTACTCACAATCGGCAGGATTCTGTCTGTTCTGTCCACCCCTCCTCGCTTGTTCTGTGTGCTGCTAATGAACCAGAACCATGGCAGTGCTCAGGACGGCTTTGGTCGGCTCACTCTTCCTAGTACCGTGACAAGGAGATAAGGCAGAAAGCAGAGATGGGAGGAGAGTGAGGGCCAGAGGGAGGATGTGTGAGATGAGGCAGAGGGAGAAGAAGGGCCGATCGCCTTAAGAGGCCGGGCTGCAAGCAGGCTGTGACCAGGCACGGTGTGGCCCACTGTGATGGATGGTTGGTCCTTCACGCAGCCAGCTGTGACTTCAGGAGGCCTGAGTACCTGCTAGGTCCTCCTTTCGGGGCTTCGCTCACTCCGGGCCTGGTGGCAGGCAAGGTGTACCGACTGTGTTGTGAATATGAAATATTTCTTTGCTAAAGGAAAGCGAGGGGAGACAAAGCAGGATGTGTCAACATCAGAGTCAGCGTCTGCTGTCTTCCCCATTCTTATTGGTTATCGGTTGTTTTGAAATTTGAGATCTCTCCAGGTGACTAGCATATGTTCTCTCAGCTCTAAAGCAAAGGCACTACATAAATCCAATAAACAAAGAAAGAGTCTGGGGTAGAGGCTTAGTCTATTTCAGGGTTGGCAGGCTGATGAATTTTCCACTGTAAGATCACACTGCTGTTTTCAAGGGATTTAAAATATTACAAGTGATAGTAGAGGCTGTGTCTCTGAAAGATTTGAACCAATCAAAGTAAATACGGCAACTTTGTTTTTCTTGTTTTGTTTTGTTTTGTTTTTGGAGACAAGGTCTCACTCTATCACACAGGCTGAATTACAGTGGTGTGATCACAACTCACTGCAGCCTCAAACTCCTGGGCTCAAGTGATCCCCTGACCTCAGCCTCCCAAGTAGCAGGGGCTACAGGCATACACTATTATGCATGGCTAATTTTTGTATTTTTTTGTATAGATGGAGTGTTTCCATGTTGCCTAGGCTGGTCTCAAACTCCTAAGCTCAAGCATCTTCCCACCTTGGCCTCCCAAAGTGCTGGGATTACAAGTGTGAGCCACCATGCCCAGCCAAATATGTCATATTTTAAAAGGCTAGGACAGTGATATAAAAATATAAGCATCTACAAAATGTATTGTCTGCAGACACTTTGGCATCAGTTGACCCATCTTAGATGGTCTTCCTTTTCTCTTCGCTCATTCATTCAACAAATATTTATAGAACACTATGCACTAAGAAACATGAAAGGCACACCAGGTTAGTAAGATACTCTTTTTCCACAAAAAATTTACAAAGTAATAGGGAAGTAAGTATGGGTTAAATTAATTTAAATATGTAAGTTAAACATCAGTTACACTAATTTAAGGAATGAAGTACAAACACAGTACTATGGGAATCCACAGAGCAATCATGATCTGTTGGGAGGATCGCAGAGTGAGGGGCTATGTGAACTGATGATTGTATAATGGCAGGAGTGGAAAGGAAAAGGATCCCCCGGGCAAGAAGAAATGGATCCAGCAACAGTGTTCCATCAGCAAACCCGGGGAGGTAAAGCTGAGGCTCCTTCAAGCTCCACGTGCCATGGCATAGATGAACGAGGTTTAGTATGTTGAAGGTGAAACACAACAGGTCATCCGAGTGGACATGCCAGCAGGCACCTGGATTGCCCATCTCAAGGAGGCATTCGGGCCAGAGGCAAATCTCATGAGAGCAGAAGTCATGTCCTATGTTTCTGTGATCTTCCCCACAGAATCCAACAGAGTGGTCCCAGGTGTGCCCAGAGAAGCTGATGTAAGTTGCAGAGGGAACATAAGATTTCTTCTCATACTCAGTCAACCCTCAGATACAGATAACTGACCATCTCATCTAGAGCCACTTGGTTCAAGTGTTTTCCCTTGTTCCTGCTGTTACCTGGCCTTAGTGTAACTTTCAGCTATCGAAAACTTCATTTAAGTATGGCATTCACTTTGTCAAAAAAAATGAAAAGGTAGGGTTTTCTTATCCAAGATTCAATGGCATTAACACCAAAAGTTCCAACAAACAGAAGTCTGGGTTTGTTGTGAAAGTGGAACGTTGCACTCACACCTGTTTTCTTAGATCTATGTGTTTTTTGTATGTGATTGATATGGATAATTTAATGACACCAGAATATATTGTCACAGCTCATCTCCATGACTGCTTAGTAATTTCTCATGGTTAATCCATTTCCAAGGTATTTCACTCTAAGCCTACAATACGCAAAGCAGTGAGCTGTTAGGAAATTTAAAATAAGACATAGGTATTCTTCCAGAGGAGCTTAAAATTTAGAGAAAGAGAAAGGCCTAGAAATGCTTATAACATACGACATGATAGACCAAATTCAAGTGGAGCAAACTATCTCTTCCCTCAAAAAATTAAAGTGCTGGGCAGTTCAGCACAATTTACAAAGCTGTACTTCAACTGACTAATATAAAGTCTACTGGGATGAGGACTGCATGTATGGGATTGAGAGGTAAAAGATGAATGTGAATAGTGCATGAGGCCCATCTCCTACTCAAATCCATGTCAATAGATGCTATGTTGGGAATCTTTTTCTCAGAGATGAGGATGGATCTGAATGAATGCTCACATTCCCAGCCTGTCCCCCATCAAATAACGAACACCTCTGGGCTAGACGACAGCAATGTACCACTGGTAGCTATGACCTCAGTAACTGTGGAGCACTGTGCTGGGGCTGAGGGGCTCTCAACTGGGCTGGTTGGGTGCCTGACACTCTCTTCAAGTAAATCTACATCTCCAGGAATAGTGCTGGGCATCAGTCTCCTCTGAAAGCTCCACAGAGAACTTGGACACATACAGAGCATGGGGAAGCACTGCTCCAGCCTCATGCAATGTGTTTATCTCACTCTATAAAAGGCCACTGGTCATCTATGCATTGTTCTTCATGATCACATTTGCCTACACTGAGATCAAGTCCAGTAGCACCATCAACTTTAAATATATTATCTAACATTACTAAGCACTTATAGTATGCCAGGTACTGAACTGAAGGCCTTACATACATTTTGATATTTAATCTTCAAAAACCACCTTAGGAGTTAAGTACTATATTGGTTTCCCAATTTGTAGATGGAGAAGCTGTAACTTGCAGCTAAGTGACTGTGCAGTCACACAGCTATGCCCAGTGGAGCTGGGGATGGAAACACTCTCTGCTTGGCATCCAAGTTTATGCTTCTAATCACTAGAATATAGCAGCTCATTTATATGTATGGAATATTCAATTTTTTTAATGTGCTCTGCAACTATGCACAAAAAGCTAGTTGACACATATTTATCCATAAAATAGAGGAAAATAAATGACTACTTGGGAATGATTTACCAAAAGGTTATATATTCACCATTTATTTTCATAAAACACCTTGCTTCTTATCTGTGTCCAATCTTAGCATCCAGACTCTTAGCAGGATACCACTGGCGTTCCCAGATACGGCAGGTTGCAATGTGCTTCATCTAACACTTAAGGAATCACTGCAGTGAGCCTGCTGCATTACAGCACATCTGCACAGGTAGCCGCGCTCGGTGTACAAATCAAGCAGGCTCCGAAAAACATGGCACTGCCAACACGAAGCTATGGGGTTCTTGCTGTCTTCAAAATAAAAGATGATTCTTATATTGTTCAAGAGAAGATTACTGCCAAAGACAAACTAGTTTTCTGAGCTCCGTCCTCTGATAAGCACGTACTGTAATCCTGCCATAGGAATACGAATTTTACCACTAAGGGTCAATATTTATGCAGCTCTAGCTACCTGCCAAGTGCTGTCTTGGGACTTTCTGTTTATCCTCACACCAACCCCTCATCAGGGCTGAGGAGGCGGAGGCACAGGGAGGCTAAGAAACTCACCAAGGGTTACAGTTAAGAAGCAGCAGAACTGAGGTTGGGGAACCTGGGCAGGAGAGCTGGCTCTAGCTCCTAGGCTTTTTTATTGCCCTCTCCCTACAGACCAGGCTGTGTGACAGCCCTCAGGATTATGAAGGTATCTGAAATTGCAGTTCCTTGCGAAGTGGAGAAACACATCCATCACGTGGAGATGGGACATGGAGGGCCAGTTGTCTGTTAAGTCTAAAGGAGTGACATAGTAAAGACTAACCTAAAACTCTCAAGAAGACTATCAAGAAAGGTTCCCTCTGATAGAATATTAATTCCTGTAAGAACTGATCACCTATGGGGATTATGTGAATATAGAGAAAGGCATAGAGACACAGGCAGGCACGACCTTAGGATGAAAACAGAACTGAAGGCTGTAATGCCAGGTTGCCTTGGGATCACAGATGAGGCAGTTGGATCCCCACAATGAACTGCATGCGAAAGAACCTAGCAAGTCTGGACGCTGGTGGACAATCAAATAAACGGTGATTACTGGGTAGGAAGCACTTGGAGGAAAGAGTCCTGTGATGGACGCAGAGGCCCAGTAGGCAGAACCAGTGGAACCCACTGGTTGAACAGAAGACATGGGTTTTCTTTCTTCTTAGGAAGGGAAAAAGGCAGATGTCAGAGCAAAGCTAAAAGGTGAGCAAGCTGTCAGGGGAGGGACAGGGCAGCTCCCAGGAGCTCATTAGCAGAGGTCCCTAGGACTTCGGTTTTACATGCAGACACTGCAGACTGACAGCTCATGGGCCAAACAGTGTGCTGCTCTGTGTTTTAATCTGAACAATTTGTCTATAGGAAAATCAGGAAATTTAACATCTTCCATATTTCTAACTTCTTTTAAAAAATAAAAGCCAAGGCATATTGGCCTTGGGCTTCCAGGAGGCCACAGCGTGGTCCTGTTGAGAAAAGGCTGGCAATGCCCTGCTGCCCATGACCCATACCACTTCCCCATGCCCTTCCCCTCGGGTCCCTTAACATGTTTGCATCCCCTGCCTGGTCCACGTACACATTTGAATAGGTGACCCTACGTTCAGATGCTAACAATAGGAGGGAATACGGCCTTGAGGAAGAATAAGGGCCCATGCTTCACAGTAAGGGGAACTATGAAGAGGCCCAGCTGTCACCTTCATTGCAGAGTTAAAGACCAGAGAGGACCACTAGCCCACGAGTGCTTTCAGCCTGCTCCTATTCACACCAAAATCAGGGTTTTACAAAATACGTTGTTTCATAATTTACATACGCTGTCCCATTAAACAACATATATTAAAAGATACATTACCTTATTTAACAACCTTATGAGATAAATATCATTGTCCCCCTTTTACACATGAGAATATTGAGGTTTAAAGAGTTAGGTATTAGGCCAAGGCAACACAATGTAGATCTGAACAAGGGCAGCCTACCTCCAGAGCTCATGAACTTAAGGTGGTATGGGATATTAGACCCAAAGAATGTTAATATATGCTCTCTTTAAAAGGATTTTTCATGGTCAAGTAAGTTAGGAAAATATTCATTTCAGGTTTCTTAAGATTCTCAGAATCTTTAAAATACTAATGGGCTTTGAGAATTGTCAAGTAAGAAAATCTATGTCTCCAAATTGAGTCATGAAATCTTTGCCAGAAACACAGCATAGAATATGCTGTGGTGGAAAAGATGGCTTCTAAAGCAAGATAAATGAAAACTTGTAATTATGGGTTGAGCAATGTGGATTTTTAAAGCTAAATCAATTATTTGCGAACCTTATATTTTTGAAAACAGTACTTTATGTATAGAAGTCTATTAGCTTATGATCCTATGTTTTCCTCACCAATCTAAAATCTCAATTAAAATAAATTCTGTTATGATTCTATTAATCTGAAATTCTATTAACTGTGACTCTAACACTTTAACCATAGCAAGATAATAAAAAATAATCTCACATATGTATAGAATATTTTGACATTTATTGTTTTATATATTCCTTAATACAACCTTTATATACTAGAAATGACTCTGTTTCCGCTTTATAGATGAAGGAAATTAGGCCCAAGAAGGTTAAATGATTGACAAAGGTCAAAGAGCAACCAAGTAAGTGATAGTACAGCTTTAGGTGTTGCCAGTATTAATGTATTGACTAAAGACTGATACAGTTTTTATAATAAAATCATTTAGTTATCTTACTTATCAGGAGATTATTCATATTATTAAGTCATATATCTTCCATTAGCCACATATTTTGATAATCCCATTCCTCAGTCTTGGTAGTTTATAGAGAATATATTATGAGTCTTCTAAGTAATGTGGCTTAGCACATCAGGATTACTTTAATACACTAAAAAGCCAATCCAAAGTGCCAGTAGTCTTTAAAACAGAAATGTGGCTACCAAGAATTTAAGGAAGAATTAACAACAACCCTTCTCAAAAGATCTCAAAAAATTAAAGACAAAGGAACACTTCTAAACTCATTAGATAAGGGGGAAGGAAGGAAGGAAGGAAGGAAGGAAGGAAGGAAGGAAGGAAGGAGGGAGGGAGGGAGGGAGGGAGGGAGGGAGGGAGGGAGGGAGGAAGGAGAGAAGAAGGAAGGAAGGATTGATTAAAGACCAATATTTCTAATGAACATGGATGCAAAAATCCACAACAAATACTAGTAAAATGAATTTAGTTGTGCATTAAAAAAAATCACATACCACGATCAAGTGGAATTTCTCCCTGGATGCAAGTATGATTTAAAATACACAAAGCAATCAATGTGATTCACCGCATTAACAGAATAAAGAATAAAAATCATACGATCATCTCAAAAGATGCAGAAAAAGGATCTGACAAAATGCAAATACCCTTTCATGATAAAAACAATAAATTAGAGACAATAAAATCCATATATGACAAGCCCACAGTAAACATCACATTCTAAGTTGAAAAGCTAAAGCTCTTCCTCTAAGATTAAGGAGAATATAAAGATGCCTACTCTTGCCACTTCTATTGAACATAGTACTAGAAGTGCTAGCCAGAGCAGTTAAGCAGGAAAAAGAAGTAAAAGGCATCCAAATATGGCAGGAAGATGAATTTGAAGATGATATGATCTTACATATAGAAAACTCTAAAGGTCCCACTAAAAATCTGTTAGAGCTAATACACGAGTTCAGTACAGTTGCAGGATACAAAAATCAACAAATATCAGTTGTGTTTCTTTCCATACACTAATAATAAACTCCCTGAAAAAAAGTCAAGAAAACAATTCAATTTACAATAGCATCAAAAAGAGTCAAATACTTAGGAATAAAGTTAACCAAAGAGGTGAAACATCTGTATACTGAAAACTATAAAACACTGATGAAAGAAACTGAAGAAGATAAAAATAAACAGAAAGATATCCTGTGTTCATAGATTGGAAAAAATTAACATCGTTAAAATGTCCGTTTTACCCAAAGTGATTTACAGATTAAATGTTATCCCGAACAAAATTTCAATGGCATTTTTTACATAAATAGAAAAAAAACCCTAAATTTCATATGGAACCACAAAAGTCACAAAAACAAAAGCATCTTTGAGCAAAAGGAACAAAGCTAGAGGCATCACACTATCTAATCTCAAACTATTACAAAACAGTGTGGCACTGGCATATAAACATACACACAGACTACCAGAACAGAATATAAAGTCCAAAAATAAGTCCAAGTATATATGGTCAACTAATGTTTGACAAGGGTGCCAAAAATACACAATAGGGAAAAAACACTCTCTTCAATAAGTGGTGTTAGGGACAACTAAATATCACATGTGAATGAATGAACTTGGATACTTGTCTTATACCATATACAAAAATAGACTAAAATAGATTCAAGACTTAAATGTAAGATCTGAAATCATAACCCACCTAGAGGAACATAGGGGAGAAGCTCCTTTACATAGGTCTTGGCAATGATTATTTGGATATAACACTAAAAGTACAGGTAACAAATACAAATACAGAAACAAACAAGTGAGACTACATCTGCACAGTAAAGGGAACAATCAATAAAATAAAAAGGCAACCTATAGAATGGGAGAAAACATTTGCAACCATATATCTGATAAGGAGTTAATAGCCAAAATACATAAGGAACGCACACAATAGTAAATAACATAAAAACAAACAAACTCAATTAAAAACCAGACAAAGGAACCTGAACAGACATTTTTCCGAAAAAAGGCATACAAATGGCCAACAAGTATATGAAAAGGTACTGACAATGACTACACATCAGGGAAATGTAAGTCAAAATACGATATAACTTCACACCTGTTAGTATGGATATTATCAAAAGACTAGAGATAACAAGTGTTGGCCAGGGTATGGAGAAAAGTGAACACTTGTACACTGTTGGTGGGAATGTACATTAGTACAGTCATTATGGAAAATAGTATGGTGGTTCCTCCATAAATCCATAAATTGAAAACAGAACTACCATATGATACGGCAATCTAACTTCTAGGTATATATTCAAAAGAAATGAAACAAGCATTTAGGGGAGAGATCTGTACCCCATACTCACTGCAGCATTAGTTATACTACCTAATTTATGGAAACAGCCTAAGTGTCATTGATGAATGAATACAGAAATTAACATATATATGTATGTGTATATAAGTGTGTGTATGTAAATGTAAGTATGTATGTGTGTGTATATTACTATGTATGGAATTACATATAATATATTATATATTATATATGTTATATATAATATACATAATGATATATATATATCATTAAATGTCCATACTACCCAAAGTGATTTATTTATATATAAAATATATTATATATAATCAAATATTATATATTATTATATAATGGAACATTATATATATATATATATATATATGTGAGTACTATTCAGCCACAAAAAGGTAAGGAAATCCTACCATTTATGAACACATAGATGAACTTGGAAGACATTATGCTAAGTGAAAGAAGCCAGACATATAAAGACAAATACTATATGGTCTCACTTATGTATAAAATCTTTAAAAAGTTGAACTAACCGAAGCAAAGAGTAGGAAGGTGGTTGCCAGGGGTTGGGGCTGGGTGGTGGGGAGGTGTTGGTCAAAGGGCATAAACTTCTACTTAAAAGATTAATAAGTTCTGGGGATCTAATATACAGTATGGTGACTATAGTTAATAATACTGTATTGTTTACTTGCAATTTGATGAGAGACTGTGTCCTTATACATACACTCACACACAGTAAAAAAATGATAGTTGAGTGTTGATGGATATACTAATTTTATTTTCCCCACATAATTCTGCTTTCGTTTTATGTATAGCTTATATATATAAATCTTAAAGATCGTTAGCACCGTGTGTTGGTATGAAAAAGAATACGGGAAGAAGCATATTACAATAAGAAAAATAATGCATTTTTCTTCTGTATGCTGCCTCTTGTCATTTAGTTTCTGTGTAACCTAATTCTTATTCTGATCAGAGAAGAAGGAACTGAAAATCAGGATTTTATTAACACCATCGATATCTCCCCACTCTCCGGCAGATACGCAAACATAGTCCTCTGGTTTCTATTATGCATTTCATAGATGAGCTTCCCTGGCTGCTCTTCATGCAGATGATGAATAAAGTAGCTTTTGTTTTCAGAGATTTATTTCGAAGGCCTCTTCATTAAGCGCTATTTGGGGGCAGATGCGTATCCATGGAAGGTTAAGAAAAACATGCTGATAAAATAGCCATCAAGGAAAGGTGCCATTGACAAAATCTAACATGGTCTCTCCTCAAAGAATACATTTAAAACACATAAACACACACACACGCACAGACACACATGGGAAGGAGAGAGGGATTAGGGAAGAGAAAAAGAGAGACAAAGGCTGGAAGGAGAAATTAATTTTCAAAAGACCTTTGAAACCACATTTAAAATATATGAAACTCCTAACCCGAGTAATCATCACTTGCAAATTTGGCTGAGTGTTGAACAGTCGAACAAAGAGGCCTGCTTGTTTGTTCTCATGGTGGGATGCTGGGGTGGGGAAAAGATGATGATGTCGCAAAAATTACTCAATTCTTTAAGGGAGTCTAGTAATTCTGCTTTTTTCTATCTTACAGCTTGGATGAATGGGTTTATCAAACTAACAGGAGGAGAGAAAGTAGAATTCTGACAGGCAGTGGGAAGAGGCTGACTCTACGCCAACATCTTACGTTGTCAGGCAGAAACTCAGGGCCCGCAGGGTCCTCATCTGAACACTCAAGGCGCGTGCGTGCGTGCGTGCACGTGTGTGTGCGTGTATGAGAGAGAGACAGAGAGAGAATGCTGGGGGGAGCTAGCTAAGGGGAGAAACTAGAACTAATGGCTATTCCATTACAGAAACAGAGATATTCCCTAGAGAAATTACTCCTTCTGTTTTTGAATTCCATCACAAATTGGATAAAAAAGCCATTGAACCTTTAAGAAACAGCAATAGTTTCCTCAGGAAATAAGTGGAAAATACATCACATTTAGGGACACAAAAGAGGACCCTTCCAAACAGACTTCCCTGGTTAGAACAGCCACTTGCCTGTGCCCGGGATGGAACAGGGGAAGGGTATGAACTAAGCTGTCTGGGTTTAACCTGGCTTCCTCACTTACTTTCAGAGTCCTGTGGCTTTAGGCCTGTTATCTAACCTTTTTCTAGGTCTCAGGTTTCTCACCTGTAAAATGGCAACAGTAACAATATCTATGTAATAGGTTTTTTTAAAAATATGTAAAATGCTCAGAACAGTACCTGAAGGTTTAAGGATCTGTTAAACAAATCACTCTAACTGTAAATACAGACAGGTTGAGTGAGCTTGTTTCTGCTACTGAACAATTTGATTTATTAATAACGTAAATGGTAGCCATGTTCCTCTGGAAGATTTTAAGCTGCCATACAAATGAAATCTCCTAGAAGGAGAGCCGTCTTTATTCATTTTATAAATAGGGAGACTGAGGCACAGTAGGGAACACTTAGGCATGTGTGATTCTTCCCCAAATTCTGCAGAATGCCTCTCACCTGCCTGCAGGTGCTCAAAAAACACTGGTGGACAGAGCTGAATTTCCAGAGTTCCCAAGACCTATTTGCTCATGCAACCAAGACAGAAAGGTTCTCCTTTATTCTAATCTCACTCGTTTTACAGATCCTAATTGCTAAGGAAGAACAATGCTATATTAGGCATACTGACCATTTTGTTTTTATAATTGTTTTTTAATTTTAAGCATGAGAATTATATATTGGACACAGGGAGCACTCACGCATTGACCTTTAAGATGTTTGTTTAAGGAGTGTCACTGGTCTAACAACGAATGAATGATGGCTGGAAATCACCAGACAGACCACCACAGCAATTTATTTCTTATAGCCCATTAGGCCTTGGCTAAGCACCCATTTTAATTCAACTCAAATGTCTCTGTGTGAGCTTCGCAGCTCTCCTTGAAGACAGGGCAACACACTCAAGCAGTCAAAAATCAGCCATCACGAAATCTGCAAGTTGAACACTGTTGTAACCACAATGATATAATAAACTTTAGTACTGCATGTCTCAGAGTTTAACATAAAAAGCTATTTTGCTGAAAGTGCAAACAAATTTTTTTAACTTTGTAGAAGGTCATTTTTTTTTTTCATTTAGTGAAATCTGACTAAAAGCCCAGCCATGGAGAGTATTACAACAGTATATACACACAAACTTGGAATTATCTGGTAGCAATGGCTTTGCCAAAAATTGTCAGCATAAACTACATGAAATTCTAATAAGTGACTGGTTTTTGACACCTAAAAAAGCAATTTCATATGGCCCACCTGATAGTAGTGTAATGTAGGACAGATTTCTAAATTCTCTAAATTTTCCTCATTGCAAAATGGGATAGTTAGTGCTTTCTTTATGGTGTTACTGTAAAGATTCTGATACATGACAAGCATTTAGCATAGTCACTGTGGGTCCATAAGTACTTAACATAGGTAAGTCATTATTTGTAGTCATAATATTAGCATCTGGTTCCGAGGCTAAATTGAAAGTACGTTGTTACTGTGACCATTTTTAAAAGCGCATCAGGAATGAAGGGCCTGGCTCCTCAGAAAGAACCACCGCATGCCACAACGTGCAGAGGCAGGACACCTCACGATGCCCTTCTTTCTTCTCGCTCCCGCTTCAGCATTAACAGCAGTTTCAACAAAGCAGCTGCCAGCTGTAGGCGGGTGCCAGGGCTCAGAGCACACAAGCATACCCAGCAACTGGCACACACCTGGCTGGAAACTGCCTGTGAGATGCCGAGAGCTCTGCTGCCTCTGGGACAATGTTCAGCTTCTTCAGCAGCAGCACTAGCTGGCTAGACACACGACAGACTTTGTTTTTGTAAGAAAAAGCAAAATATAACTTATCCAAAGGCTTTCTGAAATCCCCTCTCTGCACACTATGGCCAACCCTCATTTCTCTATGTGTGTCTGTGGGTTTTGTTTTTAACTTCCTTTTGCATTACTAGTCAAGAGAGCACTAAATGTTCTGAAACTGTTTCTTGGGCATTGCTTTTCTCTCTTCAGCTGTACTCGGTGCTATGGCAGGAGTCATTCCCAGTGCTAGGCACATACCAGGCTCTCAGTAAACAGGTGGTGAATAATTGATGCTGCAAATCCAGTTGTGAAATCGCTCCTTGCCCTCTGTAATTGTGCATACCTTTAAGGCTGCAAGCCTTCAAAACAACAATCATGGTTTGGCTTCTTGCAAACTCTGTCATGCTGCTGTGAATTCCAAATTCTTAATTTTATACACACAGGGAAAACTTTCCATAACCAATGAATACACAACTTTCCCAAAGGTTCTGTTTATCTTTCATACTAAACAAATGTGGTTTTTGGCAACCTATGTCTTCCACTAATTGTGCATATTGACAAACAGCTATTTACATCCACAGATGGTAACAGAGGATAGGAACCAGTGTCCAATGTAGACGTAAAGAGGGCTGCCTGGAACGGGAAGGATGAGGCCTCCCCCGAGAATGGATTCCTGACTCATCTCATGAATGACAGTATCCAGAGCATGACGATCAATCACATTTTCCCAGCACTGTCTAGCACTATCTCTGCACGCAAAGCGATCTCTCCGGCAAGGTCTCACTCTTGCAATATGAGTAAGGGAGGTATTATACTCACTTCACAGAGAGAAACTGAGGCAAATGTGGCTGCAGAGACACATGGGGGCTGCTGGTGCTGGCTATGTGGGTATCTGGGCTTTAGGGGGGTGACGCTGTGAGGACAGCAGCACCTTGTTTCTGTGTGGTTGTTTTTCTGGTGGATCAGATTGCAGTACAATAAATATGCCTCAGAGCTCCTCCATTTCTTCAAATGAAAAACGGGAGTAACACAATGTAGAGATTCAAACTGTCTTAAACTCCACCCTTTCTTTCTATGGGCCCTATGTTCTGACAAAGCAAAAGCAGACAAAACTAAAGGCAGAAACAAACAAACAAATAAACAAAAACAAACAAAACACAAGATAGGGTGAGCAATTGATCCAAATGTGAGGGCAATATTTTTTAAAGCTATTTTATTTTTAAGTAGATTTGCAGAGATGTGTAGTCTTGTTTGCATCACTAATAAGTGATAACATTGCCATGGTGATTACTTATTTACAGAAAAGAAATAACCAGAAAGAAATCAATAATAACAAGATACAAGGTGCTGGTCAGGGACTGTGAGCCACACACATCCCTCCACATGTTCTAACGGACAAAGAAAAACATTGGTTTGGGGGGGAAAATAACTTGGTCCTTCTGCTAAACCCAGAGAATAGGCATTAAAATCTCATAAGAGTCTGGGCATGTTGGCTCATGCCTGTAATCCCAGCCCTTTGGGAGGCTGAGGCAGGAGGATCACCTGAGGTCAGGAGTTCGAGACCAGCCTGGCCAACATGGTGAAATCCTGCCTCTACTAAAAATATAAAAATTAGCTGGGTGTGGTAGCAGGCACCTGTAATCCCAGCTACTCAGGAGGCTGAGGCAGAAGAAGCACTTGAACCCAGGAGACAGAGGTTGCAGTGAGCTGCGATCAAACCACTGCCCTCCAGCCTGGGTGACAGAGCAAGACTCCGTCTAAGAAAAAAAAATAAAACCTTCATAATAAAATGGGCAAAGTCATTGGTAAGATGGTAAAATGTTAACAGCAGTGAAAAACATATTTTGAGATACTTACTTGCACTTTTAAGGACATACAGCAACTCCTAGCAGGGCAAGAAGTAGTTTATACACAAGCCCTAATATACTCATTTAAATACATGTAAAGCATTTATTTAATACACTAACATGGCCATTTATAGCTATAATAGTTAAGGCAATGCTTTCTATATGTCATGTACTGTGCTAAGAATTTTATGTGTATTAAAGTCATTAATCCCTACAAAACCTTATCCTCCACGTAAGCGTTAATATTGTTCCCTTTTTACAAATGAGAAAACAGGACAGAGAAATGTCATAAGGCAGTAGAGTTGGGAAGTTAATTCAGGCAGTCTGGCTCTAGAGCTCATGTCTTGCCATTATTTTATTTATTTATTTTTTTGCTTACTTATCTTTTCATTTAAAAATAACTTTTTAAAAAAATTGAAAATGTACTAATTCCACCTCCCAGCCTCTACCCCATGAATCCGGGCTTTTTCATGGCCATTCACACATGGAACAAGACACAAGCTGGGCAAGGTGACGAGGAGTTTGGTTGAGCATAACCTCAGTGCAGCCCAGAGTTCCCTCCCTGTCCAATGGGAAGGGGCCACTGTCTGAGCTGCTATGGATGGGTCAGGGAGCAGCGGCCAGGGGCCTTGGCTGAGAACTTGCTCTTGGACACCAGCACTAAACAGGTGCTGAGGAAGAAGGCATTGGGGCAGACACAAGAGGACTTAACTATTTATTCATTTTTTTCCAAATGAAATGGAAATATTATCATATATCTGGAAACATTAAGATTAATATTTGCAAGAGAACACAATAAAAGATGCAATGGCAATCCAATTGTTTTTAGATCCAAAGATACTGCTAGATATTGGTATACCCTATTTTCCAGATCTATGCTTATCAGAGACTCTACAGTCTTGCTCTCTATAGTTTTAGTAAGCGGTTTAAAGAAGAAAGTAAATGTAATTAAATCCTCCAGAAAGGACTGTGAAGAGAGAAATTTAAAAAAAATATCTTAAAATCACATCAAGTTCCACAAGCTATTCCAGGTTAATCTTCTATTTTCCCTGCCCTGGCCATGAGTTCAGTCCTTTCTACAATGAGCTCTGCTTCCTTTTAATGGAGGGTGATATTTAGAAACCAAGATCTGGGTACTAAGGCAGCTCAGTGCTATTGTTAATGTTTCTAGGCCCTCAAAGCTGGCAAAGCTAGGAATGGGGACACACACACACACACACACACACTCTCTCTCTCTCTCTCTTTCACTCTTATATTTTCTATGTAAAAAAACATGAGTTTGCATCAATACCTTGGATTCTAATATAACAATCAGGGTTTATTATTTCTTCTCTGTATTCCGTATCTGTAATTATATCTCTAATTCCCTTCTCAAGCAGTGAGAAATCTGACTCCCATTATTTTCAATATATTTACTCTTCTGTTCAAGCTAGAATCACTAGAAGACAATTGCAGGATTGCTCACACACACCATTATTTAAAAAGTACCCTTCTCACTAGAATTCACTGTGTTTTACAGTCTCTGGTAAAATTAATATACATCAAATGTCCAAATCATAATGTACATTGCCATGGGTTTTTATACATGTGTGTACTCTTATAACCTGTCCTCCCCATCAAGACATAGAGCATTTCCAATGGCCTCAGGAAATACAAAAGTTGTCTAGGAATCATGGAGACATCAAAAGGACATAGGAGGCAGCTGGAAAGGTCTCCCAGTGGCCAAATCTGGGAAAATAAGAGGTTAAAAAAAAACAAACAAACAAAAACATGATAGTATTGAATTGCAACTCATTGAATAAAATTCTATTTATTCAGATATTTACTATCTATTTAACCAAAAGTCTTTTTTGATATTAAAACAAATTACTGAATGAATATATAAACTTGGGAGAGGCAAAGCTCTTTCTTATAAAAGAATGTCAATTACAGTATTAGGTTCTCCAGAGGGACAGAACTAATAGGGCATATATATATATATACATATGATACATATATAAAGGGGAGTTTATTAAGTAGTATTTTCACTGCTTAATAAATAATAAAGTAGTAATATATATATATATATATATATATATATATAAAGGGGACTTTATTAAGTAGTATTAACTCACAAGGTCCCACAATAGGCCATCTGCAAGCTGAGGATCAAGGAAGCCAGTCCAAGTCCCATAGCTGAAGCACTGGGAGTCCAATGTTTGAGAGCAGGAAGCGTCCAGCATGGGAGATGGATGTAGGCTGGGAGACTATGCCGGTCTAGCCATTTTACATTTTTCTGCCTGCTTTATATTCCAGCCATGCTGGCAGCTGATGAGATGGTACCCGCCCAGATTAAGGGTGGGTCTGCCTTTTCCAGCCCACTGACTCAAATGTTAATCTTCTTTGGCAACAGCTTCACAGACACACCCAAGACATATACTTTGCATCCTTCAATCCAATCAAGTTGACACTCAGTATTAACCATCACAATGACAAATACCTCACAGATAACATTAATGGATGCTAAAACCAGTGAAAGAATGTGATGAGACTCGATTGTTTAAAAGTACCACTCCATAAATAACTTACTTATTATGTGTAAAGGGGAAAAGGGTAATATTGTGGTGGAGAAACATGGTGTCCATCACCTTAACCTAATGGTCAAAGCTCTCACCACCAATATGGGGGCAAACTGACATAATGCGCCTCCTGACAAAATGCATTGAAAGGACAAAGCAGCACTTCTGTGGTATTCCACTAAAAATGTACAATCTGAAGTCAATAAATGGTATAAAACAGAAAGAAATATAATTTTATGTCATGTGGAAGCATCTGCCAATTCAAATGGAAGCCCATTCTACTATACAATTGACCTGTAATCTTCAAAAATGTCATGATTAACTAACACAAAGAAAGGCTGAGAAACTACTTTAGATTCAAGGAGACCAAAGAGCTATGACAACAAAATATAACGTATAAAATTGTATTGAATCCCGGACCAGGAAGAAAATAGCAACGAAGGACACTATTGGGAGAGCTGACAAATGTGAACATGGGCTTTGGATTAGACATTGAATCAACAGGAAATTTCCTGACATATATTGACTTTACTGTGATTATGTAAGAAAAAATTATTGGTCTTAGAAAATACATGATCCACTTAGAAGAAGAGGGATGTGTCTCCTATTTACTCTCAAATATTATTGAGCCGGGGGGGAGGTACAGATACACGGCCGATCCTCATGATGCCCAAATTCTGTGTTTACTAATTCATCTACCTGTGAACATTTATTTGTAACCCCCAAATCATTATTTGCCATGCTCCATGGAAGAGTGAAAATTTTGAGAAACAGAACACACATGTTCCCAGCTGACACTGAACAAGGTGATGGTCTATGGTCTGTATTCTTATTTTATTTTGATTAAGTGCCACATTGCTTGGAATTTTGTGCTTTATGTTGGCGGTTTCACTGTTTAAAATGACCTCCAAGCATAGTGCTGAAGTACTCTCTGGTGACCCTTAGCCCAGGAAAGCTGGGATGTGTCTTATGGAGAAAATACTTGTGTTTGAGTTATGGTGCTGTTGGTCAAGAGTTCAATGTCAGTGAACCAACAACATACAGCTGACCCGTCAACAACATGGGTTTGAACCTCACTGGTTCACTTATACGTGGATGTGTTTTTCAATCAAACGTAAATGGAAAATATAGTATTCTCTCAATCCTGGAATACAGAAGCTGACATTTTTTTGTATATGCAGGTTCCACAGGGTCAACTACGGGACTTGAGTATGCGCAGGTTTCAGCATCTGCAGGGGCTTTTGGAACCAATCCTCTTAGCATACTGAGGAACAAGTGTAATTTAAATACAGTGCCACCAAACAGAAACGCATATACAACAAGGTTAATCATTAATTGATTTGATGAAAAGGTGATCAGAAGCTCCCAGGAACCAATCCTGCATTTCCTCTAAGAACTATAGCTCAGTATTCAGTGTTCAGGGCAAGTTTAAGATCATATTTACTGCAAATAACGAGAATCTACTGTACACACACACAAAATCTGAGTAAAGGGTATTTTTTCATTGCAACAAAGTATTTCTTTTACACATTCTGCATAATTATTTAACCACTCTCTTCCACACGGAGGCATAGGGTGTTTTCAACCTTCTACTATAATAAATATGACTGCCCCATACATTAGACCTGTTTTTCGTAAAAGACTCTCCTAGTGATTTTAACAAAGTAGCTGAGAAGCACATGCAATTAGCACATTCACTACTTAAACACAAATGCTGCTGTTGAAGTGTTCCTTGGAAAAAGTTTGCCAGCCTTTACTGTATAGCAGGGTAAACATTTCTCCTATTTTCACCATTATTTTGGTGAGCAAATGATTTAAGTCATAGACTATAGACTATTAAGTCATAGACAAGAGTACCATGATTTACGTCATAGACCATAGAAAATACACTTTAACTGAAAATGTTCTACTTCACTTAGATTGTTCACTAAATATTACTAAATAGTTATAAGACCCAGACACTGTGCATGTGATAGAGAGAAAACCAGTGCTGGGCCCTGAATATACAAGGAATGCAATGTGATCCACTATCCTTAAGGATCTCCCATGCCCAGAAGCCAAGAGAGAACTCCCATCCCTGGAAAGTGCTGTAACTAAGCCCGACATAAAGAAGGCACTTAAATGTTGTTGGATGTTTGTTGAATTAACAAAGGCAATGGAAACAATAAGGTAAAAGGGTGTAGGGATGAGGGGATGAAAGATGGATAGAAAATCTGCATGTGGCCTAAAGGAGACGCAGTGGCGCACAGGAGTCAGAAGACCAGGCTTGCAGATCCAGTTCACCTGCACCAGCTCTAGACTCTAAAATCCCATCGCTTTTACTGTAATATGGGGGAAATAATAATACCTACAACATTCAGTTGGGATTAAATAAAATTATACACACACGTATGTGTATATACGCATGTGTGTGTGTGTCAATAAAAGAAAGGAGCAAGGGAAAGGGAGGGCTGGCTGGCTAAAGTCCATTTCTTGCCCCATGGTAAGCACTCAATAAAAGTAACCTATTGTTTTCAATGAGAGAAATGGAGTGAGGAGGGTGTTTTCTAAGAGGAGTAGTTGAACAGAGGCATGGCTGTCATCTCAGTGAGGGAAGGGACTATGTCTTGGTCATAAACTCAGTGGCTAAGCACAGAGTCTGGATCACAATAGATACTCAACAAAGAGCTATTGAATCAATGAATCAATCAATACATTTCTACTGACTTCCAAAAATAGAAGTCCTATATGACTGCCAAAAAGAGGGTATAAGGGAGCAGGAGCGGGACAGACTAGATAGAAAGAAACATTTCGTGAACAAATAGTTTCAATATTGTGCTAAGAAACTCAAGATGTATTCCTTAAGTAACGAGAAACTATTGAAACAAGACAGTATTAAATGACTAACAAAAGACAGCACCATCATATGTGGATGATGGCCAGAAACAGGAAGAATCAAGTTAGAGGAACCAGTATTTTGGTTATGACTATAGTGCTGGTTAGAAGCACTCAAACTTTAAGGTACAGAAGAATCACCGGGAGCATTTTAAGAAACAGATTTCTGGATTTGAACCCCAAAGATTTTGATTGAGTAGATCTAGGATGGATAGAGACACCATGAAAAAAATCAAAAGTGGAGAAGAAGAAAGATGAGGGATTTCACATCAGATGGCCTAAGTTTTCTTCCTGGGATAAAATGAGCCTACTTGTTGAGAGACTGGTGTGGGGAGGTGGGCAAGGAGGCTGTGGCACAAATCCAGAACTCCCAAGAGGAGATGGTACATTGGCATGGGAGGCAATCATCTAACTCTTTCTTACTTTTTTTTTGGGCATTGATAAAGTTTAGATATTTGTCCCTGCCCAAATTTCATGCTGAATTGCAATCCCCAATGTTGGAGGTGGGTCCTGGTGGGAGGTGTTTGGATCATGGGGGTGGATCCTTCATGGCTTGGTGCTGTCTTGTAAAAGTGAGTGTGCTCTTGTGAGATCTGGCCATGTAAAAGTGCATGGCAGCCAGCTCTTTCTCTCACTTGCTCCTGCTTTCACTATAGGACATGTCTGCTGCCCCTTTACCTTCCACCATGGTTGTGAGCTTCCTGAGCCTCCTCCTGAGAAGCCAAGCAGATGCCAGCACCATGCTTCCTGTATACCCAGCAGAACCATGAGCCAATTAAACCCCTTTTCTCTATAAAATTACCCAGTCTCAGATACTTCTTTATAGCAATGTAAGAATGATTAATACAGGCATGTTCAACATGAAAACAACATGTCCAAACAGGGGAAAGAGAAGTTTGGAGGCTGATATAAGACAGGGGCCTGACTGAACAGGCTGGCCGAAATGAAAGGATGAGGGAGCTGAGGGTGCAGGTAAGAGGACAGTGCACACAGGTGACTGTGGGCTCAGTCTGGGCTTCATGGCACAGGAAGTGAGGCTTGAGGTTTGCCTAAGAGCAGACTGGCAAGCAAGAGATGGGGGTAAAGAGGGATCCCAAGAGAGGGACTGGTGGAAATGGGGGGAAGGGAGAGAAGAGAAGACTGTAGGATGAGAGGGAATTTCTGATAAAAGAATGGTGGCTAGGGATCCAGGTGTCACTGTGAAGGTCTGTGAAGTCAGGAGGAAAGGCTTTATTACTAGTTTACAGAAGGTTGAGTTATTGGGGCACTTGGGCATTGCTTCTAGGATGGTGGGGGGAACCCCAGCCATGTGCTAGAGCCACTAGATGACACAGAAGGATGATCAGGAGGTGACAGATCATAGTGAGAAGCAGAGGGCTTGTGATTCAGAAAGCCACCTCTGAAAAGGCCAACTTGAAGACTCCCGATGAAGGTCCTAGCTGTGCCTTCTTTTCAACCGCTGATGCTTCAGTAAGTAGGATTCTCCATGGTGAGACTTTCTTTTTTATATGATTTAATAATCTTTTCCACTAAATTGCCTATTATTATTTAATAGCTGAGTAAGCATCTAAATCAATTTAAAATGAATGTTTTACACCCATATGTCACAGAAGAGGCATGAATTAAGTTAGACCAAAATGAAATTGACATCTGCTTATATTCATGCAGGCCCATCGTGCACAGTTTTACACGTTTCTATAGGCCCTCCTCTGATTACAATACTACTAATTAGTCAATAAATAACATTTGAAGCTCTATCTCATTTGTTCAGCATACAAGTTCAATTTACATACTAATGGCTGCATATTTGCCTTTAATAGGTGCAGCATGTAGAAGTAAGTATAATAAATGAATAACCATTTGAGTGAAAAGTTACCATGTCTTCATGAAAAATTTGAAAACGAAGCAGTCAGTGAATCTATTTATTTCTTCTATACTAGGAAATAAAGCTAATCCCAGGATGAGATGATAAATGGAAATTATTTCAGAGTGGCACACTAATGGAAGTGGCTCAGTGATTCTTCCATAAAGAAATGTGCAGAACCTGACCGATCAGGCTTGGCCGCTGTGGTTTGAAGCTGGAAACGTGTACACACCTATAGTGACAGTGCAGATGTACGCCCCTGTTTCCAGGGGTCTGCCAAAAGCTTTTCTTGTTCCAGTTCTAGAATCTATTAAACAATCAGATTCTCCCCGTCGGCAATCATGTTGCGGTTCCGCACCCAGAGGCATCTCTTTTTGAGATTGAAATAACCTATTAACAGAGTGTTTTCTATTCTCTCTTTTTTCTTTAAAAAGGTTAAATGGCATAATACAATTTTCTGTGCAGCAGGTGTGTAGTTAACAAGGTGCTAATTGGGAAACTGGGTGAGAATAATAAGAAACTCACACAAAACTGGAAATCTGAGTCATGTGGGAAGAGGGCAAGTGAATTACCTTACAAGATGCAAAAATTATGGTAATACAATATTAAAGATGCAAATTTAAGTCCAGAAGAGGGAAATAAAGAGAAGATGTTGTGGTTTTTATCATTGCAACAGAATGCAAAGGGCACACCATAATATTCAAGATTGTCAAAACTTTAAACAAATAATGCAAGTCAACTTTCAATATCATCCTCTCTTCTCATTTCCTCACATTTCCACCAAAATAAACACATTAAGATGTTCCAACTATTCAGATCTAGACAGCACTTTCTAGATAGAACATTTTATTCTATTTTTTTCTTTCACTTTTCAGTCCTTGGTCAAGGAAGAAGTATTTTCTGCTTAATCTACAGAAACATTTGGGAGAAGAGCCCTCCAAAAGCTTAATATGGCTGTGATTAAAAAAAAATAATAATGTGAGTTTGGCTTTCACTGATGACTAGCATTTCCATAACCTGTCCTTAAGCAAGGTTCAAGAATTGAAGAATCTTTAAAGGGCCTGGCAAGCTGGGCGGGCAGGGAAGAAAAACTGTATGCCTGACCCTGCTATCTTTCTTCTGCCTCTCCCCTGACCCCTGTTAATGCAGTCCTCTTTTCTGGAGGAGGCTTTCCTTTATCTTACCTGTTGCCCTATGCACTCTGTCCTCTTGACAGCCGTTCCCAAGCACCAACTCATGCGAGTGCTTGTTCGGCAACTACCTCTCCCCCATAACAATCTGCCCTGACTTCACCTCCCCTGGACCATCTTCTCTTAAAGGGCTCAGCTCTGACTCATCCTCCACAATAAACACCCCTGTCCCAATTTCTCACTTCTGCCTTGGCCTGAGTTATCACTTGGGCCAGCCATACCTAAGACCATATGCTCAACTGAAGATCTGACTATGCCAATTAAAACAAACAAAACAAAGACAATCGACCCCTACCACCACCACAACCAAGTTGTTTAAATTTACGTTTTTATATTCCCGGCCAAATACAGTGGCTCATTCCTGTAATCCCAGCACTTTGTGAAGACGAGGAGGGTTGACTGCATGAGCTCAGCACATGGCGAAACCCTGACTCCACAAAAACTACAAAAAATAGCCAGGCATGGAGGCATAAGCCTAGAGTCCCAGCTATTCCAGAGGCTGAGGTGGGAGGATTGACCGAGCCCAGCTGGTCAAGGATGCATCATGATTGCACCACTGGACTCCAGCCTGCGAAACAGAGTGAGACCCTGTCTCAAAAAAAAAAGTTATCGCTTTTTAGTCACGAGTTATGCATAAGACAGACATAGGCAAGTCAGAGGAAAAAAAAAAAAAAAAAAAAAATTATATTCCTGTATCTGTTTGGCCAAAATTGAACTCATCATGTTCTTCTCCAGACCTGTTTTTTCTCCCATTTCTCATCCACCTAGCTCCCAAGACAGAAACCTGGGAACCATTTTGTTTCTGGCTCATGTTTACCTACTGTGATTAAACACCCACTTTGCCCAGGTCAATGCCAACTTGTACCTGGATATGCAGCACAGTTATTAACAGTGCCCCTGTAAGTCTCAAAGGCTGCCAGATGGTAAGCCATAAGAACACTGCACCTCTGCCCCATATCAGGAGCCAAGATCTTTCACTGTTGTCTCCTTAGATTTCCTGAGCCCAACCCTATCTTCTAGGCTCTCTGCTACTGCCCTACACGATATCATATCATTTCTTCCATGCTGGGCCTTGAGTGGATTCCTAGCCTCATGGCCCCAGTCAATCCTCCATCTTATCCGCACTGGGATCTGTCTAAAATAGAAATCTGATCATGAAATTGGGTGTCTTGCTAATTGCCTCACAGAAACAATTCAGAGCCTAAGCTTTTCGAGCTAAGTTTGTTGTTGCCCACATTCCCCACCCTAACTCAGCACACTCTGCTATAAACATCCTACACTGATCCACTGACGAGGCTGTGTCATGCCTCCAGGTCTTTGCTCACACTTCTGCTTCCTTCCCATCATTGGATTGAATGCCTGCCCCTCAGTGCAGACTCCTCAGGCTTCACCACCTTTGTCGTGCCCCCTGCCTCTCCAGTGTGCGAGCTCTCTGAGGGCAGGAAACTATACTCCTTGTGTCCCTAGGGTCAAGCACAGTGCCTGGCATGAGAGCAGATGCTCAGTAATGTTTTATGAATCATTAATAATGCTCTTGTGTTTGGGATAAATCCTTTCAAATGTCACATACGTCAACAATAGTCTCAATAAACAGCAGAGAAATCACTCCCATTGTGGATTTTATACAGCCTGGGACCACTTACTATGTTGACAGTCGAATGTGAATC
Source organism: Cebus imitator (assembly GCF_001604975.1). Lineage (NCBI taxonomy): Eukaryota > Metazoa > Chordata > Mammalia > Primates > Cebidae > Cebus > Cebus imitator. The sequence continues at coordinate 9,595,725 of NW_016107358.1, forward strand.
AGAGCCTCACATTAAAAGAGTGACAAGAGACAGAGTGCAAGAAAATGTCACATAGAAAAAGACAACAAGAGAAACAGACAAAAATGGGGAAGGACAGAGGCAGACAGACCAGACAGAAGCAGAGAGAGAGGCTTGCACTCTGCACTGTTTGCATGATCACAAGTCAACAGACAAATAGTCATCATCTCTTTTCACAACAATTTTTTTTAAGCTGGCAAGATTAAGTCAAGATGAATGTCAGGAGTAACAGTGCAATCTGAGGTACACAGCAGAAGAGACAGGGAAATCCTACTCACTTTCATAGCATCATAGAATAAGGAGTGGCCTTTGAGAGTATCTGAACTTATTTTGCCAGTGAGAAAATGTAGTGACAGAACGGTTAGGTGAGTGGCCGAGGGAAAAATTGCAACTAGCTAAATAATTCTAAGGCTTCTCAATCTCAGATCTCTTCTTTCTCATCATACACTCAAAGATGATGTTGGGGGTGGATTTGACTGTATGTTATATATATGCATAAACATGGGCAAAATTTAAAAGACTCTTAGAATCAACTTTTTATCCTCCATCTATTGCCTGAACATCAGGAACCTTAAGCATGTAGGACCTAGGGTGATGACACTAGGCCATACTCAACAAATAGATATGTATCTAGAAGAGTAACAGTCAAAGTGTCAAATACAAGAAGAAGTTCCTCTTCAAAGGGTTTGGTTTGTTTGGTTCCCTTGTTCTTTGTTCCCTGCTTTCAACGCCAGACATCCTTGTTCTTTGTGCTTCCCTGCCCTGGTTTCAGTAAACAACTTTCCTGCTGGTCCTAGTCTATAGATCCCACATCAGCTACTCACTCTGTAACTTACTCCTCTGGCCGAAACAGCTCTTCCCACCAAAACTGCCTTTCCTGCCAATGTAACTCACACCGCTGCACTCTTCAACTTGGCCAATCAGGTTCAGCTTAGATTGTGCAGTCCAATTCCAGCCAATGGAGGCAGGACACAGAAGCAAGGACAACCTGCATCAGGAATAAAAACTCCTTCCTTTCCTTGTTCACTGGCTCTTGTGGTGGCCAGCCCTATGAGCAGAACCCTTCTGCAGAAGTAAATTTGCCTTGCTGAGAAATCCTTTGCTTGGGTGCTCATTTTCTTTGTGACTCCAAGTTTTTATTCTCAACAATTGGGGCTTGTCTGGGATTCCCAATCTCCTTTGGGAGGGGCCAGCACGCACCTCTTGGGAGGAGACACAACCCGCCACTTTGTTGCAGTGGCCTCACAAACAGGAGATCAGGTCCCACCTTGAGTAATGAATAAACCCAGACTCTCAGCAATGCAGGCGGAAAGGATCCTTACATACCACAGTGACCAGGTAACTCTGTACACAGACCAATGTAAGAAATGTCACAAGGGCAAAAAAAGTATTTCCTTGGTGGTCAGGATGTCTTGGAGGTTGACAGTGTGCAAGTGAGACACAGGATTGAAGGCAAGAAATCTCTAACACAAGGGATTGAGCCTCATACCAAACCTCCAAGATTGGAAAGGCAGGAAATCTCCAGTAAGGGGGCATTGAACCTTTAGGAAAGGGGAAGGCAACAAAATCTCTAGTACAAGGAGTTGAGCCTGGCCAGCACTCAGGATGGGAAAAGCCCCAAGTAAGGCAAGAAATGGGAAGGATAAAGCTAATATCAATAATAGTCCCCTTAAAAGTCCCTAGGTCACATGATAAAACATTGGAAGGGTAATGAGAGAACTAAATACAAAAACAAACAAATGGTAAAATATTGTTCTTTCATTTGGACCCAAGAACCAATCTTCAAACACTCAGTTTTTATTTGTGGTTTAAAATGGCTTCTATCTCTCAAAAAATTCTTCCAACTTGGGAAAAGTTAATTTTCCAGCTCTTAAAATACTTGGGATAGAGTTGAGCTGGGGGAAGGGAACCCAGAAGCCTGATACGCCAGCAAAAGGGTAAACATTTACCAGTTGGGCTTTTGGCTTCTCTCTCCCTGTGCAAATCAGTAAAAGGGATAATAAGCATCACTGTTTATGTTCTCTGTAAATGTATAACTAATGAAAAAGGATTGGTAAGGCTGGTGTTAAGCTGTAGAAATTCTGGTGTGCTTTGCATGTCTATATGGTTCTGTCAAAGAACAGGTATCTTAGGTCAGGATGCAGGCCCAGGACCCCATAAAGCTGCTGTTCAAGCCAGCCTGGCAAAGAGGTTGGTGACAAACTTAGCTACAGGCCTTTATCTTGTTTCATCTGTTTGGGAACATAATTTGTAATGGCACGGCAATACTTTTAGTCTCCGCCATTTTACAATGAGGGTTGTCTTCTTGTGCCAAAACAAATAAGCCAGTTTGTCAATCTGGGTGGTGCCAGCTGATCCATCAAGGGCAGGGTTTACAAAATATCTGAAGCACTGATCCTGAGAGCAGTTTAGGGAGTGTCGAAATCTTGTAGTCTCCAGCTGCATGGCTCTTGGGCTATGGTTTCTAATCCTGTGGCTAGTTTCTTGGTCTGGTCCCCAGGCAAGAGGGAAGTATATCTTTGGAAGTCCTGCTATCCTGTTATCGTCTTTGTTTTAGACTATAGACTGTAAATGCAGCTCCTCCCAAAGTTGGTTCAGCCTACGCCCAGTGATGGGCAAGGACAGCTTGGGGGCTGGTAACAAATTGGAGTTGTTTGGGTCAAATCTCTTTCACTATCTCAGTGACAGTTTCAAAAGCTGCCTATCACTCCCTTTAAAAATGCCTTGTACACTCATGGTTAAGTCATAATCTAAGTAGGGCTCATTGGCTTCACATGTAAGGGTACTGCTTTTGGGAGGGGGTAGGACTCTTATAAGGGTACTTTTTGTGAAGCTCAAAAGCCGAAAATCTCAACTGCTTGGTATGGCTAAAGTCAAGAAACAAGGGATTTAAAAGATTTTCTTAAAGTGTGCTCAGCTTAATTAAAAGTAGATATTCAAGTTATACATAATACTTAAAAAGCCTTTATGTTTTTCTCTTCTTCAATCTTATTTTTCTGGAAAAAAGCTCTTTTCTTATTTGATGAAATTATTTTTCTCCATTTTTTTGTCTTACCACTCTTAATGCATGTATAAAAGGCTCTAAATAAACTTCTGGTAGTATGGGGCTCCTGGGGAAAAACAGAGGAGGTACCACAAACCCTGTTTTAGGTAAAGACCTCTATTTTACTCATGAAACCCCAGGAATTAAAAGGACATAGATCCCTCTGAAAATCAAAGGCTCTGCTCTGTTTTGCATCATGTTATCTGACAGTTTTGAGTTTTGAGGGTATCAGAAATTACTTCACATTATGAGAGAGCTTTGGTGTGTAATAACTAGGTAGAAAATACACTGTAAGGGATGACTAATAGTAGTTATAAATCAAAGAAGCATGCTCTTGGCCACCTAGAAGACAAGGAAACATCCCCACCTCCCACTGGGAGATGAGACTCCCATCAGGGATGGGCTGATTACAAAATAAGCCAATTGGCTTTGGGTTGCCTTGCAAGGAAATGCATGGTAGAAGCACTGCTATTAGCATCTATACAGTCTTTTCATTAATTAAGTCTTCTCACATAGCATCTATAGGGTCTTTTCATAAATTAAAATAAAAGCATAGCAAGGAGGTCTTAAGACGCTAATCTGCCTATTAGTAAAAGGGTTATAAAAGGTTTATAAAGATTTCACCTCATGGTCAAATTGGTTAGGATTAAATGGAATACTGTAATCTACAAAATTTCATGTAAACAAACTGGGGTTAACATTAATAAACTAATGCAAGGGTAAAATTTTGCTTTGAACAGGATTTTCATGCCCTAGTGAAAGCTAATGAAAGGTTTTTGCCTTTGAATCATCATTTTGGCAAAATAATTTACGGCAATCTGGAAATAGTCCTTCCTGATGCCTGGCTTTTTAGATGGATCAGAGAGCCCCTGAAACATTCAGAAAAGAGGAAACAGGATCATTTGAAATGTTTAGTCACATGAGATTGCCAAAATTATGTTCAATCTTCTTTAAGTTCTATTTTGATGAATACTAATATATGTTCCAAAATTGTATGGGATTTCTAAAATTCTAATGTCTAAGTATATGCTATCAATCATAATTAAGGGTAAAGTTATTGTAAACCACAAAGATAAATAAACTTGTCAGTCATATTTATAACCGTAACTATCCTGGAAATTTGTCATTTGCAGACAATTGTCTTGCTTTGTTTATAATCAAGCTAGATTAAGAACTTTAACAGGTGTTCTCAAATGCAGGTTTTTAATAGCTTTAAAGATTGTAACATCGATATAAAGAACTTATGGGACTCATAAAGAACTGACATGGTGACCAGTATCAAGCAAAAAATGTTAACTAAGTGGACTACACTCAGAAAGTTAAAGCAACCTTTTAAACTTTTGCTTTGAATACTGGTGATCCTTGTTTTGCTTTTCAGAGTCAAGGAAAGTTATTGTAAACTATTTGCAGTCTTTAATAATTGAGTAAGGTATACTCTGATGAACAAAATTTGGAGCATGTTTATTTTTCTCTGCCTGGTTCCTCTAGAATTTTGAAACTGTCTATGAGTATTCTTAACTTATGGTAATGTAGTTGTTTGCATCAGTGCAATCAGAATCCGTTTTTCTTTGTCAACAGGACACAACTGGAAAAACTGTTATTTTACCAAGGCTTTGACTGAAAGGGTGTGTTTCCCTTTAAGTAATCAAGTTTGACATGCAGAGCCAATAAAATCCCCTGGGGGAGAACTGGTCTCATACCTTGTCTGCACAGTCCCCAAACAGGGCTCTTAACCTGGGGTCAGTAAAGCATGTCACTTTCTAACAGGTCTGGAAGCTCCGAGTTTCTCTTGGGACCTCAAGAGGAGAAGATCATCCAACTCACAGGTATTAGAGGATACAAATCCCTGGCTGCACTCAGCTTTAAAAGTCTTATGTGAGATTCCTTGTGGAACAGTTTCATCAAAGACAATCCAAAAGGCCTATGTAAAAATAACCATTTTTGCTGCACTTTATGCAAATAATCAGGCCAAGTATAACACTCAAGTTTATTTATAATTAGTTTTTACCAAAAATGAGGACTGGTGAGAAAAATTTTACTCCAAAGCTTATCATCCGTTTGTCACTAAATCCTAGTCTCATTAATCGTTTTTAAGCTTTTTGCCTACATTTTAGACTAACCCTGCTAATTCCTGTGAATCAAGTGATCTTCTGCAGCTTGGAAAAAAAAAAAGGATGGGTAATGTAAAAATGTGAATCGATGTGCTAGTTCTGGGCAATTATCTTGCAAATTCTGCCAGGTAATGAAAGTGAGTAAGACGCCCATAACCCAGAGGTGTCTTTGTTTGGGAAAATAAAACCAAAAAGCTCCATAGACCCCCAAAGGGAAATTCTATATCTTGGCAAATAAAATTTTATATGGAAACCACCTAATACACCACACTCACGGGAACTGCTGTCCTCACTCTACTATTTGCAATAGGGTTATACACGGTTGCACCTTCTAACTGAAATATTGGACTGCTGTAATATTTTGCTTAATTATTATCCTAGTAGAGATAATAGTTGGCAAAAAGGAAGCATGAAAGTTTTACTATCAATGAGTCTGTTAGGATTTTTTATTGGGTTTAGTAATGCAGTTTTAAATGAAACATGCTGCTTTTGGATTAACACCTCTAATAAAGTAGAGGAAAATCTACAGGTACTTAAAAATCAAATAAAAATTATTGACAGGTTCAGGGAAAATGCTGGCTTCAGCCCCGAGTGGCTACAATCCCTCTTTATTAATATAAATTCCGGTCTTCTTTATGGAATTGGTCAACCCTTTTATTAAGCATGCTTTTGCTTATACGTCTTGTATTGATATTTGGACTCTGTATACTCTTTTTTTTTTTTTTTTTTT
>NW_016107358.1:9606952-9614556 GCF_001604975.1 Cebus imitator
GTAGGTGATGGGGAGGAAGGCAGCAAATCACACTGCCACGTGTGTACCTATGCAACAATCTTGCATGTTCTTCACATGTACCCCAAAACCTAAAATGCAATAAAATAAATAAATGGGGAAAAAATAAATAAATAAAAATAAAGAGAGAAAAAAAGAAATATTAACAAATAAAATCCACAAGTATGTAAAATGGTAATATTTTACCAACCGAGTTATGTATATTTCAGGAATAAAATATTGGTTTAACATTCAAAAAAAAATCTCTAAATGTCACAAGATTAACAGAATAAAGCCAGAAATCGCGAGATCATCTCAAAATATATAGAAAGGTTTAATCAATTTTAGCATTCATTTATAACAAAAACTTTAAGCAAACTCAAAGTAGAAGGAAACACCCCTAATTTGATAAAATGCTTTACAAAAAACTTACAGGAAGCACTTTAAGTAAATACTCATTTCAAAACTTTAAAGAACAGACATTTAATTAGGTTTTAATTTTACATTACCATAGTTCATTTAGTTCAATCTCCTCAATTCAATTCACTCCAATAAAAATTAAAGAACCACTCACGGTAAAATGGCTTTTTCAAAGGTGGTAAGCTAATAAATTACTTTTCGCATTTAGATCTACAGCTCCCCAGGAATTCATTTTTGAGCAATTATAAATATGGGGTCAAGTTTCATTTTTTTCCATGTGGGTACCCAATTATCCCTGCTCCATTTATGAAGAGGCCTTGTCCTCTTGCCCCTGTTCCATAGCACTGGTACTGCCATAAGTCTAGTATAATGTGCAGGTATGTTTCGGGCTCCTCACTGCATTTCATGGGCCTTTGTGTTGATCCTTGCATCAGTTCCATATTCTCACAATTACTATGACTTCTCAAAAATACAACATCAGATTAAGCAAATCTTTCAACTTTGTTATTTGGCTATTCTTGGCCCTCCACATTTCCATATACATTTTAGAATTTGCTCATCAAATATCCACAAAACCTCTCTGGATTTCTATATTTTAGCGACTTTGACCATATAATATATATTTTGAAGCAACCTTACAAAATGCTTTTGGACATACACAAATGGCCTAGGAACATGAGAATGGTAAATATCAAACTGCAACTAGTCGTGACCTCTGGGGAGATGGGGAAGCAGAATGAAATGAGGGAGACACAGGTGTTTCAACTACGTTTCTAATGCTTTTACTGTTTTTTTGCTTCTTTTGAGATAGGGTCTCCCTCTGTTGCCAAGGCTGGAGCACACTGGCATGATCACAGCTCACTGCAGCCTTGACCTACCCCCCGCTCAAGCAATCCTCCTTCCTAGCCAATCAAGTAGCTGTCAACCCAGGTGAACCACCATGTCCAGCTAATTTATTTTGATTTTTTCTGTAAAAACGGGGTCTCTTTATGCTGGCCAGGCTGGTCTCAAATGCTTGGGTTCATGCGATCTTACCCTCTCAGCCTCCCAAAGTGCTAGGATTATAGGCATAAGCCCCTGTACCTAACCACTTTTACTCTTTAAAAAAATCTAGGCTGGGTGCGGTGGATAACCTAAGGTCAGGAGTTCAAGACCAGCCTGGCCAACATGGTGAAACCCTGTTTCTACTACAAATGCAAAAAAAATATTAGCTGGTGTGCTGGTGTGTGCCTATAATCCCAGCTACTTGGGAGGCTGAGGCAGGAGAATGGCTTGAACCCAGGAGGTGGAGGTTGCAATGAGCTGAGATAGTGCCATTGCACTCCAGCTTGAGCAACAAGAGCAAAACTCCGTCTTTAAAAAAAAAATCTGTAGTAAAATCCTAGGATTTAACAGCGGTAAATAGCTGGCTGGTGGACACACAGTTCTACATTGTTACCAAGTTAAACCCAGAAATACATGTTTAGAACATATCATCATCTTAAAAATGAATCAAAACAGATGCAAAATTGCTTCTCAAATCACAGTTACCCGAGTTCAAACTCTGCCATATGGACTCTGACAAGGGTCTTCTATTTATAATTCACTATTAAGGACAGTGAATTATAACTTGTAATTTATAAATCTCACAGGGAGATTTAGAAAATAAATTCTTCTCTCACATTGAAAGAAAACATTTAATTCGTTATTTGGCCAAACAATAGAAAGAAAAATTAAACTATCCACTGTGTAAAGTACTGCTTCCTTTAACCACACTCTTCATCTTCAAGGTTACAAGATTACACCAGAAAATGCCAGTATAAATGCATGAAGTTTGAAAAGCTGTGTGACACTCTACCTACAAAGTAACTCATTTCTCTGTCTAAACACAGGCAGCCTTCAATGCCTCACACATCAGGTGAGCCCATGTGCTCCTCTTACCCTTTGAGTAAAGGAGCAGAAGGAGCCTCTGATTGAAATAGTGAAGAAATGTGTTTTTTCTTTTGTACAGGATGAGGTAAGTTAACGACACAGAATAACTATGCTTACCTTCCTTAAGTAATTATTCTTACTCGGTAAATTACTTTGACTTAATTTGGCCCCTAGAAAGCTGATATGAACCTTCACTTTTCCATTTGAATTGTCTCATCAACATTTGACAGTTCTGTGGTAACACTGAAGATCTAACTTCTATGTTGTGTAAAGTTAGTATCCTTTTTTCTTTTGACCAACACAGTTAAGTTGAATGCACCACAATGGCCTGATGTCTATACTCAATTTCAAACAGAAAAAAGTGTTTCATAGCTACACACTCCCCACTAATAGCATCCAGTTGACCTATGAAAGGTTGGCACAGCCAGTTCTAGGCAAAAGGAACATGTTACGTATAACTAGGATTAAAGTATTAAACTAAAGGAAGCAAGCTCTGAGGGGAGATTTCAAGCATTAGTCAGCAGAAGATAGATTGTAGGTTGTAATAGTTTTTCCAGTAGCCCCTATCATCTATTTCCTAAGTGACTATCTGTTCATAAAGAAATCTGTAGTAACAAAAGATATCTTTCTCGATAGGCCACAATTGTACACATGTGGCATTGTTTGTTGTGATATAATGCAAAAGCACAAGGCTTATTGACAAGAGCTCGGTACAAAGAGCAGAAAATAACAGGCTAACCTCACAGACCACTCCAACTACCTTGAAAATGAGATGTGAGGGAAGTCTGCTGAGGTATCCCAGAACACTCTTCCTCACACTTAGGAAAAGGAAGCAAATGTGTTTAATTTTCTGCCTCCAGACTTTGTTGTAAGAAGTAATGCTTGATGGTCCTGTCACCATCCTTCAATCTGGAGGGGACAAATCGAGATTAAAATGTTCAGTGTTTTAGAGCTCTGGCATCATTGAGGGTTTGCTGCTGTTGTTCTTAGTTAAGCCATTCTTGGCTGGGTCTCCTCTTGGCTGAAGCCAAAGGCAACCCTACTGCCACCCTGTAACTATTACTTCCCATACGCACACTCAGGAAAAAGAAGACATTAGCTTGTCCACCATGACTTAATGGACATGACCTTTCTTTCCATGTCAGTTCCTTCAAACTGGTATTTGTTTCTGGTCCCTATCAGATGACCTCTTTCTACAAGTATAACTTTTTAACTCTGTAATCCACCAACTATTAAATATACAGTTTAGGTGATTCTGTGCAGTATAAAAGCATCCCTCTGATTCCAGGGACAGAAATACCAAAAATTCTTTAGTCGGGAAGATGATTCCTAAAATATATTGAACCTAATTTGTCAAATTTTATAGATTGTTGGCAAGTTTTAAGGCTTAATACGCTATCTATAAATAGAAAATTATTATTTATTTCCATAAGGTTAATGGCCAAGAAAATGCAACAAGGCTATTGAATATGTGTGACATTTTTCCAATCTACACTACAAGAAAACTGAGGACCTAGTTTTTTTTTTTCTTTTCTTTTTTTTTTTTAAAGAAATTTAATAGACGAGAGAGAAATGTGTAGTTACGATAATCTAAATATGTAAAACATACCACAAGATCTCATTTTTCACAAAACAATCAGCCCATAGACCTCTGATGGAGCAGATTTCAACACAAGCAGAGGGCCACAACCAACAGGACTTCACAGACTATAGGGCAATTAAATGTCCTAACGTCATAAGGCTGAGGTCATACAACATCAATGAAGGCAAAGCAAGCTGAAGATGATGACTGAAGGTAGAAGGGACTGAGAATCATGAGGACTGTGGCTGTTGCTTCAGAACAGTGTATGTTTCCTTTTGATCAACATAGTTAAGTTAGTTGAATGCACCACAGTGAACCTGATTTCTATATTCAATTTCAAACAGAAAAAAGTGTTCCACAGCTACACACTCCCCACTAGTTCTATCCAGTTGTCCTATGAAGTGTACGCAGAGCCAGTTCTAGGCAAAAGGAACATGTTATGTTCAACTAGGTTTAAAGTATTAAACTAAAGGAAGCAAGCTCTAAGGGGAGATTTCAAGCATTAGTCATAGTTTTTCCAGTAGGTTAATAGTTTTTCCAGTGGCCCCTATCATCCATTTTATAAGTGACTACCTGAAGTGGTGAGGCCGTGGTGGTGACAACAGAATAGTAGCAGTGGTGGTAAAAATGTAAATAACAGTTAAGATGGATTAAATGCTTACAATGTGACAGGCTCTGTTATAAATGCTTTACATATAAGCGCTATAATGATACTCAATACAAACTGGTCTATAGTCTTAATCACTGTATGGCTCCTTATTTTAAAGTCAACAATGCTTTCTGAATACATATAAAATATTCTATGATTGGTCATCTTTTACCTTTCTGCCTGTATCCCTTTCTATTAGCATCTTCTGAGATAAACACCTCTTTTCCAACAAAAGAAAATACTTAATATACTTTTGGGAGAAGTAAAGTGAGAAAAATACACATGAAATAATGAAAAAGTTTGAGATCTATTAGTTTCATTGCAACACAATGAAGCTGATGTGATTCTCACAGCTGGATTTATTTGGGAATAGAAAGAGGAAACACTGCAAAATCCCACATTAAGTCTCTATTAGACAACATTTATAATAAAGACAGCAAAACCAGATCTAGAAGCTATTCCAAGCCAAGGAGATTAGCAAGTAATCACAGGCTCAAGGCCTAATACAATTCTGGAGAGACATGGAAGGATTTAGAGAATTAACTAGCAAAAAAGGATTAAAGAAACGAAGAATGAAATTTTGACCGCCACATTCATTGGCCAGTATCAGTGATATTCTACATTTATCTATGTATAGTTCCACTACTGTTACATATTGTATTAGTCCATTTTCACACTGTTGATAAAGACTTACCTGAGTCTGGGAAGAAAAAGAGGTTTAATAATTGAACTTACAGTTCCACATGGCTGTGGAGGTCTCAGAATTATGACAGGAGGCAAAAGGCGCTCTTATGTGGTGGCAACAAGAGAAAATGAGTAAGACGCAAAAGCAAAAACCCCTTATAAACCCATCAGATGTTGTGAGGCTTATTCACTATCACAAGAACAGGATGAAGGAAACTGCCCCCATGATTCGAATTATCTCCCACCAATCCTTCCCACAAGGACCACAAGGTCCTTCCCACATGAGAATTATGGGAGTACAATTCAAGATAAGATTTGGGTGGGGACACAGAGCGAAACCATATAACATATTATTTTATAAGTGTCTCAATAAATTTGTCTCATCCTCTAGATTGGAAATAACTTGAAGTCAGAGACTAAGTTTACTTTACTGACTCCAGCATCTAGCACAGAGCTTGGTATAGGCAGCAGTAACAGCTTACTAGTTCAGTATTAGGAGCTCTCTGGAGTCAGCTTTGGTTAAAATCCTGGCTCTGTTACTTACTACTACAGTTATTATGGTTGAATTACTTGCTGGTGCTAAGTAATTACTTGCTGGTACTCAGTTTCATCATTTATAAAATGGATTTGTAGTACTCACCTCATCCACTGTGGTGCCTAAACGCTGTAACATAGGCAAAGTATTTAGCTCAATGGCTTACACACAGCATTCAACAAATGGCAAGTATTATAAGGTCCTCAACAAATTAATGTACAGGTGAATAGTGTATTGAACTGTGATTGCTATAAGGTTTAAATAAATAAAAGAGCCAAACCTGGCCTTAAGAACATCCCAGGACTTATATCATGCCGCACTCATGGCTGATGCTTGCTACCACAGAAAGAGCAAGGATGAACTCTGACCCAGAGTTTTCCCTGGGACTCTAGGCATGACTGACCTCAGGGATGGCCTAGTTGATACAAGACTCTCTCATAGTCACTGTCCTGCTCATGCTTCCAAATTCTTCGCTCTTTCTGACTTTCATCGTCTTTAGCTTCATTTTTTCTGATGTAAATACTAACAGTTTCCGTTCATAAATCAAAGTGCACAAGCAAATCTCTGACTTAGGCATAATTTTTAAAAATGTGTATTTAAACTAAATGAGTTATTCACATAGTTCCCTCACTTTGAAAAACACAAAGAAGGGAGGGAGAGAGGGAGGGAAAAAGGAAGAACGGAGTTTCAGCAGTTAATCCAAAAAACAAGTATAATAGTTTTGCAACTGTTGGAAATTCATGGAAACAAAATTTAGGGCAAAAAGAAAGAAAAGAGCTTCAAGATTAAGTGCAAAAGGTATCAAATTATAGATCTGCTTATTATAATAGTTATACTCAATATGAGACTGCAACAGAGAAGGAAGTGAGTTTCACCACCTAGTCAGACCATCTCCTTTTACTATCTAATTGAACAATGATATAGCTGAGACCCTGACAAGTTAAATAATTTTTCCCATCATTACTTTGATTCAAAGTGTGGCTCGAGGACCAGCAGTATCAGCTTCACCTGGGAGACTGTTAGAAATCCAGAATCCCGGGCCTTATCCCAGACCTACTAAATTAGAATCTGCATTTTAACAAGATCCACCACAGATTCACCTGCACATTGACATTTGAGAAAGCATTAATACTTGTAGCCTACAAACCAGGAAGTTCATAAATTAGATCACTTAAACTTCATGCTGCATTTTCTGTAAACTATCGACCGATTTTCAGATTTGTTAAAAACTAATTTAGATCCTTTGGCTCTGAATAATCCACCTATGAGTTTTATACTCAGGCTATACTGTAGGAAATGGCTTCTGGAAGCCCTGATTGAACTACATATCGTGGTAACATAACGATGCTATTGAGATGACGGCTCCGCTACAACTTTCTCATGTGTGACACTGGGAGAATAACAGTACCTAAACTCAGAGGGTTACTGAGAAAATTTAATGAAGACATAGAAAGTCTTTATAGTAGTGCTTGACACAGAGTAAGGCTGAAGTAAGTATTGACTACTAACTACAAGTGTTATCATCTTGGATATAGTATGATAGCTTTGCAGCCACTACCCATCCACTCTCAATACTCCTATTGCAGTGTTAAGTATTTGAGGCTCCATCCAGGATTGGAAATATTATATAGTCTGTGGCCTCAGGAGAGAGCCAGTAAAACCCTTCAACTGGGCCTGGCGCGGTGGCTCAAGCCTGTAATCCCAGCACTTTGGGAGGCCAAGGCGGGTGGATCACGAGGTCAAGAGATCGAGACCATCCTGGTCAACATGGTGAAACCCCGTCTCTACTAAAAATACAGAAAAAAATTAGCTGGGCATGGTGGTGC
>NW_016107358.1:9614631-9636495 GCF_001604975.1 Cebus imitator
CGGAGGTTGCGGTGAGCCGAGATCGCGCCATTGCACTCCAGCCTGGGTAATAAGAGCGAACGTCTCCAAAAAAAAAAAAACAAAAAACAAAAAACAAACAAACAAAAAAACCCTTCAACTGGGAAAAAAGGTAACAGCCAACACTGCCTAATTTTTCATCAAATGAGGACTGACCTTATAAGTCAATAGATACACACAGAATTAGTAAGTTCTAAATACAGTCTGTAAGTAAAATGTACAATGTTGAGTAATTTTCAATAACACGAGTATTGCTCTGTGTAGGACTAAATATTGAATTCATAATTTTGGACTGTTAACATTTTAAGCATAAATTAAAGTTTCATTATTGAATATTCAGTTCAATGCACTGCAACAGAAAATTTTGCTTCAGCAAAGTTGGCAGGTGTATATCCAAGACCCAAATACCCATAATGAATACAGCATGGGAAGCTGTAGTGGTGGACAAATACCTCTTGTCAGAACAAGATATCACTTGCATAATAGAACAACCGTATTACCATATTATTCATCCACTTGTCTCAAGTACAGGTCCAGGCTGGTTAAAGAAAGCCATGGTAGGCAAAGCACTTAATTCAAAATATATAAAATGAAAACCAAAAATTAAAGTCACATTTTAACCTGAGTTTCTTATTTGACTAGATTTAAACAATGGGTTACAAAGTATTCAGGAAAAGAGTCACACAGATAAGGACTCAGGGTCCCATCAATCAGAGACTGTTGCTGGCACCCAGGAGAGTGCTCCACAGCTGGACAGAAATATGCACAGGACAGGACATGGAGGCTACACAGAGGAAGACACCACAGAAGCCAACACAGCCTCGAGCATAACTTAGGAGGGGCTAAAGGGAGACCGAGAAAGAGAAATTTCTGCTTCCTGCACAATAGGATTACCAAATGGCTCCCAGAGTTTCCTGGCCAGGGGAACCACAAGTTCATAGCTGCCAGCAGGCCTTTTCCCCATTTCCTCTCCCCACCTCTGGGATTGCACAGGATTACAATCATTTTAAGTATTTTCGTGGGTCAAATGTAGTGATAAAACAAGTTTTCTGTCAACACAGTCCCCTCTTATATATGTAAATATGACTACTCTACATAGTTAAAAATAGCTAACACTTTAATACTATCTGTATTACTTATCCCTAAAAACAAACCAGTCTATTAGATCCGAAGGCAAGAATTTGTCATGATGAAATAGTACATAAAATGGCACAAGTGATAGGCTAAATAATAGCCCCCTTCCAAAGATGTCCTTGTCTTAATCCCTGGAAGCTGTGAATATGTTATCCTACATTCAGAAAGATCTTTATAAATACAATTAAGGAAGGATGTTGAGATGAGGTGATTATTCTGAATTATCCTGGTGGGTTCCATGTAATCAGAAGAGTCCTTTGAAGACGGAGGCAAAAATTCAGAGAGAGGGTGAGGTGTTTACAGAGGGAATTGGCAGTACTTGGGAAAAGGCAATGTGATGCAGGCATGAGCTGAGAACTGAGGATTGTCTCTAGACTGGCAAAGGAAAGGGAACAGATTCTCCCCCAGGGCCTCCAGAAGGAACCAGCCCTGCTGACACCTTCACTTTAGGCCAATCAGACTGATTCTGGATTTCTGTCCTCCCCAACTATAAGATAACAAGTTCACGTTGTTTTAAGCTACTAAGTTTGTGGTAATTTGTTATAGCAGCAACAAGAAACTAATACATATTTTTGCATTCTGGAAGTGAGGTACTGCTTGTAACAAATACATCAAAATGTGGAATTAGCCTTGGAATTGGTCAATGGGTAGTAGAGAACTTTGAGCACCATGACGTTAAATGGCTAGTTTACCTCAAAGAGATTTGTAGAATACAGATGTTACAGACTCTGATGGGCAAGGAAAAAGTGAGGAGCATGGTAGAGAAAACCTACACTGTTTGGGAATATCCAAACAAGCATAAACATACTGGTGGTAGAAATATAGATGTCAAAAGCCCTGTTGGTGAGGGCTTGCAAGGAAATGAGGAACATATTAGTGGAACGTGGAGGAAAGGGGATCATTGTTATGTAGCGGCAGAACTGGATGAATTGGATGTGTAATGCAGAATATGTAAGCAATGAACTTCAACACTTAGCTGAGGACATTTCCAAGCAAACAATGAAAATGCAGCCTGGTTTATTCTTATAGGAGAAAACAGACAATTCAGAGAACTGATACTCAAAGAGAACCAAGAATAGATAATTTCAGAAATTCTTAGCCTATCTAGATTGCGAAAGACGCAAAAGTTAGGGGATTCACTGAAAGAAAAGTGATCTCGAGAGAAAGACAAGAGTGCAGCTATATAAGCCTTTGTTAGTGCCTCAGAAGGTTCAAAGGATCAGTGTATTTAGTGACACAAAGGGTTCTTTGAAGAAAGTAAGCATATGATTCAAGGATCCCCTCAGGCATCTCAGCAGGAGCCAAAAATGGCAATGAATTATTCAAGAAAGATCTGCAGAGGGACCTCTTGTGTAATGGAATGAATCCCTATGACATACATGGGAGACCCACAAGGTTTTTTAGAATGGTTTACCATCAGGAATACTGTCAGGTTGGATTGAGAGGGACAAAAGAAAAGAACAAAAAGAAAATGAAAGGAAGAAGACTCTTTGACTCCCTAAATTCTTCAGGCAAAAGCCAGGGTAATAAAACAACTCACCTGTAGATACATGCCACCCTTAATAAAAAAAAGATTAGGCACAGTGGCTCATGCCTATAATCCCAACACTTCGGGAGACTGAGGCAGGGGGACCGCTTGAGCCCAGGAGTTTAAGACCAGCCTCAACAACATGGCAAAACACCCTTTCTACTAAAAATACAAAAAATTGGCTGGGTGTGGTAGCATGTGCCAGCTTCTCGAGGGGCTGAGATGTTAGCTTGGAAAGTGGAGGTTTCAGCGAGTCATGATCGTACCACTGCACTCCAGCCCAATGACAGAGCAAGAGCTGGTCTCATAAATAAATAAATTTTAAAAAGGAAGGATATTTTAGAGCGTAGTACTGTACATGTCAAAAGGGTGAAGCCAAGGGCCTCAGAAAATTATCCTCAGACCTTGAAACCTAATGGCTGAATTTTGAAATTGCTTGGAACCAGTTATTTATTTTTTTTCTTTCATTTTCTCCCGTTTTGAATGGAAATGTCTACGACTATTCTCCAATGCCTATCCTACTTATTGTGCTTTGGGAGTAGGTACCCTGTTTCAGGTGCAAAGGTGGAAAGGAATTTTGCCCCAGGATTAATCATACCCAGAGTGTCACATAAACCAGCTTTAGACAATTAAATGATGAAATGAAACTTAAGGGCTGAAGATATTTAGATGACATTTTCGATTTTGAGTTTATCTTGCAATGGGTTTAGACTTTGCAGGACCTTGGGATAGGCTGAATGCATTTACACAAGACAGATGTGAATCTTTGGGGGTTAAACGGAAGACTGCGGTAGACTTAAAAATGCCCCCAACTCCACCCAAAGATATCCATATCCTTATCCCTATAACCTATAAATATATTACCTTATATTCAAAAGGAATTGTACTTTTCCTTTTGTATTAGAGAATTAATTCGTATTAAAGCATTAAAGGATTACTTTAAAAGAAGTATTTTGAGATGGAAAGATTATCTGGAATTACCCAGCAAGGCTTGATATAATCATACGGGTCCTTATAAGAAAGAAGCAAAGTTCAAAAAGAAGGCAATGTGACAAAAGATGGAAGGACAGAGAAAGGCAATGTAATACACTGCTACGATGCAAAGTCTGAGGATGGCCTTTAGAAGCCAGAAAAGGCAAGAAAGTGGATTCTCCCTGGAGCCTACAGAAGGAGCCAGTCCTGCTGACACCTTAACTTTAGCCCAGTCGGGTGGATTTTGGTTTTCTCACCTCTAGAACTGTAAAAATCATAAATACATTTTTTCAAGCGACTAGATTTGTGGTAATTGGTTATCTAAGCAACAGGAAACTGACAAGAATAGATACTAATTATTAGTGAATACTTAGGTAATAGTATGGTCTGTAATCTATAATTCACAATGTATTTTACATATTAAATATGAATATACAAATCCTAACTTCCCCATTAGAAGTCCTTCAGTTTGTTACACAAAGGCAACTATACAAGTTAGATATTAGTGCAGGTATCATAGACTGGCTTTCAAACCTGGAGGCAGAAAAGGGGAAAAATGACAGTACAAGAGATCAAGTGTCTACTTCTGACTACGTCTGTGTCTCATAAAAAAGACGGTTGTAGGTACACTTAAAATTGAATTGAAGCTACTTAATTATGGTGGCAACAGTGTTTTTCATTTTTATTTGCCATACCACAGTGTTGAGCACATCATTCTGAACAATGTTGGTGTTCTATAAATGTTTGCTGATTAAATAAATGACAATATATTTAAAAAGTGAATGAGAAAAAGGTAAAGCCTTAGCCAGATTTTATTTTGATTTAGAGACAGCTTTATTTCAAATTAGTCTAGAAGAAATCAATGCTACAATAAAACAGATAATTATTTAAGTATAAGTTTTTAAAAGTCCTAAGGTAAAAATCAAAAATATACACACATATACATACATACATGGGAAGGTTTCCGATGCAGATGGGCACATATGCAAAATCAGTGTGTTTCACTATATCAATAAAAAAAAAATACATTTTCAAAAACCATACCTGTCCTTAAAGTTGATGATATACACATCTAGACTTCAATTGTACCTCTCAGAATTCCCACATGTTGTGGGAGCAACCCAGGGGGAGGAAATTGAATCACGGGGGCCAGTCTTTGCCTCTTTGCCATGCTTTCTTGTGATAGTGAGTAAGTCTCACAGGATCTGATGAGTTTATCAGGGGTTTCTGCTTGTGCTTCTTCCTCATTTTCTCTTGCCACCGCCATGTAAGAAGTGCCTTTCATACCCTGCCATGATTCTGAGGCCTCCCCAGCCATGTGGAACTGTAAGTATAATTAAACATCTTTTTCTTCCCAGTTTCAGGTATGTCTTTATCAGCAGCATGAAACCAGACTAATACAGTTGAAGAGGTCTGGACACAAATACAAATAAATGTAACTCCAGAGACAGATGAGCCCTTCTAGGGTAGACAGACATTGATGGCAGCTTTTACCACTGGGGCATGAGTAGGCGGAAGAGCTAGCCTGCTACTAGCAAAGACATTTTTCTGGAATAAGAAGAAACAAGCCAACTTTTATCAGCCAAGCATGGGCTGGCATGGCAGATTGGAAAATGGAGAAACAGAGCTAACCCTCACTGCCAGCCAATTCTCCTTCATAATATTTCTGCTTACAAAGGCTGGTGGTGGAAGAGGCTGGTAAGTGGATGAAAAGCAGAAAGATCCTGTGATCTCACATGGTTAGATCCCAAACTCTGCTGCAGGGCTAGATCTCACCATGAACAGGAAATCAGATGTGAAATCCAACTCAAATCCTGATAGAACAAAAAGATCTTGCCTAGTCACCTTAGCAGCCAGATAGCAGAAAGCATAAGGCTTTCTAGGGATAAATTTTATCTACCTCAGTCTTGGTGTCCATTCAAACACAATTAAAAAAAAAAGTAAGACAAGTGAAGAAGCAGGAAAAATGTAAGCCATGATTAGGAAGAAAAAGCAACAAAAGAACACTAGATAACTAAATGGTTGGAATTAACAGACAACTACTTAAATATAACCATTATAAGGTCGAGCATGGTGGCTCATGCCTGTAATCCCAGAACTTTGGGAGGCTGAGACAGGAGGATCACCTGAGGTTAGGAGCTCAACACCAGCCTGGCCAACATGGCGAAACGCCGTCTCTACTAAAAATACAAAAATTAGCCAGGCGTGGTGGCACATGCCTGTAATCCCAGCTACTCAGGAGTCTGAGGTGGGAGAATCAGTTGAACCCAGCAGGCGGAGGTTGCAGTGAGCTGAGATCGAGCCATTGCATTCCGCTCCAGCCTGGGCAATAGAGCAAGACTCCATTTCAAAAATAAATAAATAAAATAAAATAACTAGTACGAATATGTGAAAGAATTTAAGGAAGAATGGATGAAATGGATGAAAAGATCAAGAATTTCAGTAGATAAATGAAAACTCTAAAAAGGAAGCAAATGCAAATTCTAGAATTGATAAATACAGTATCTGGGGAATGGTTAATCCACTGGATCGGCTTAACGGTTAGAACNAAAAAAAAAAAAAAAAAAAAAAAAAAAAGAAAAAAGAAAAGATTAGCAACCCAAAGAGAAGGCAATAAAAAATATCAAAAATAAAGCACACAGGAAAAAACATCATTAATTAAAACACCTTTCATCAGAGTTCTATGGCACAGGAACAAATGGTCTAACATATATGCAGCTATACTCTGAAAAATGAATGGAGTAGAATTGCTGGAAAAGGTACTAGATGAGAATTGTCCAAAATGCTTGAAAGATATTAACCTAACACAGTAAATCCTGAAGCAGAAAAACAGACAGAAAATCAAACATAGGTCAAATTGCTGAAAACCAGAGATAAAGGCAATAATGTGACCTCTTTAAAGTCCAAGGACAAAAAAGAAAAAAAAAAATAACTTGACAACCTAGACAGGAGGGATAATAAAATTACACTATTATAAAGTGGCAAAATGTTTCACAAAGTTGTATAATATTTCTTCATGATAAAACATGAAGAATGAATTATGCATATTATAATGTAACCATTTAAAATCACGTAAAATGATGAAAACTAAGTACAAATGGAAGAAATAAAATGTAACATGCACACAAAATGAAAACAAACTTCAATTTTCAAGTAAAATAAATAAAAAACTGATGAGGAAAATGGGAAAGAAGTTTAAAAATGATAGAATTAGGCCCAGGAATATAAGTTATTATTTAATATATCAAATGTAAGTGTATTCAACACTCCAATTGAGAAGACGAAGACTAGGTCTGGGTCTTAAAAAACAGACCCAACTTTATGCTGTTTATAAGAGATGTACAATTAAGATGAAGATACAGAATGAAAGTAAACTGATCTGCATCGCAAACATCAATCATAAGAAATCCAGTGTCTATATTAATATTATAAAAAGTAAACTTTAAGAGACAAAGATCAGTGATAAAGTTGGATATTTCATAATGATAAAATGTTCATTAAAAAAGTACAAAATTGGTTCTCTGCCTAGACTAATAAGATTGACAAATATCTTTTCTCTTGCATAAAATTTCTAAAGGTTTATGAACCCCTTGTGGGTTTATGGGCCTCTTTTTAGGAACTTCTTTTTTTTTGAGACAGAGTTTCTCACTTTTTGCCCAGGCTGGAGTCCAATGGCACAATCTCGGCTCACTGCAACCGCCACGTCCTGGGTTCAAGTGATTCTCCTACCTCAGCCTCCCAAGCAGCTGGAACTACAGGCACACACCACCACGCCAAGCCAATTTTTCTATTTTTAGTAGAGATAGGGTTTCACTATGTTGGCCAGGCTGGTCTCAAATTCTTGACCTCAGGTGATCCACTTGCCTCGGCCTCCCAAAGTGCTGGGATTACAAACGTGAGCCGCCGTGCCTGGCCAGGAATTTCTTTACAAATTCACATTGTTTAAAATTCATGCAGCCATAAAAAAGATTGAGTTCATATCCTTTGCAGGGACATAGATGAAGCTGGAAACCATCATTCTCAGCAAACTAACACAGATAACAGAAAACCAAACATCCAAACTAACACAGAAACAGAAAACTAAACACCACATGTTCTCACTTATAAGTGGGAGCTGCACAATGAGAACACATGGACACAGGGAGGGGAACATCACATACTGGAGCCTATCGGGGGGTGCGGGACAAGGGGAGGGAGAGCATTTGAACAATACCTAATGCATGGTGCATGTGGGACTTAAAACCTAGATGACGGGTTGATCAGTGGAGCAAACCACCACGAGCATGTATATTTATGTAACAAACCTGCACATTCTGCACATGTATCCCAGAACTTAAAGCAAAATAAAAAATAAATAAAATAAAATTCAATGGCTTTCAAGTACATGATCTTGTCAATCCTTGACAGCCATTATTATTATTATTTATTCAGTTCTTGCAAGCCATCTTACCTGAAACTTCACCTTCTGATTAATGTTAGCTACATGAAACTGCTTCAGGAAACGCTCGTCCTCACTCCAGAAGAGACGGATATCAGGGATGTCATAGAGAATCATGGCTAGCCTTTCTAATCCTAGGCCAAAAGCCCAGCCAATTCGGTCTTGAGCACCAGCTATTGGGGGAAAAAAAAAACAAAACAAAAAACCAGTTGTTTTTAAAAAGCCTTAAGACTAGATAGGCACACACAACTCCCTGACAGTTATCAGTAACACTAATAACTGATAACTGATCATTACAGTGGGCCAGGTACTGGGCAGCCGCTACAAAGACATCCGAGAGGGTGCCCAATCTTCCATGTTTTTCCATCTCCATATTCCTGCCATCTGAAGTCACACTGTCTGAAGTACTCTCTTTCATTTCCAATTAAATTCTAGGCTTTCTTAAGCAGTGGTTCCTGAACTGAGTCATGATTTTTCTGTCATCTTTGTTTGCCCTGATTCAAACATTTTAGCCCACTGTATACAGGTTACAGAGGGGAAAGAAAAGACAATCCCTGTTCCTAAGTGTAGATAAACACCACATGTTCTCACTTATAAGTGGGAGCTGAACAATGAGAACACATGGACAATGATACATGTAGATAATGAGATACATTCAAAACATGCCATACTGGCCGTAGCATGCTTAGGATGAACTTACATTCAGAAAGCATATACTGTATGTCAGGCCTTTAGGAACTTCAGCTTTATTAAAACACCATAATGCTTACTCTTAGCAAGAGCTACCTCAGCGTTGCAGAGAATACAAGGAAGCCAAGATGAAGGGCACATCTAGCATCACCTACTCCAAAGGTATAGTGTCCTGCTCAGACTGCATCAATGCCATGAACTATAAGGGTTTATACTTCGCAAACTGAGGCAGTGTAAAAGAGAAGATAGAAACTGTAGAATGAAGGCAGGCAAGGGAGCAATTCACACTGTTGGAAAGCTTATGAAACGAGCTCACGAAAGGAACATAATTCCACCTGGATACTAACAGATGAGTAGGATCCGGGGGTAGCCTGGGATGGCCTCTGAGACTCCCATTCCGCACGCACATGCCTTGTGTAAACTCCTCTCATTGAGTTGAGTGTGGGTGGGATCTAGGAACATTCCGGGAATTTAAGACTCTGACTGGTTTACTTTATCTAACAACACTCTATCCTGGTGGACTGGAGAGAGATCCCCCCCTCCTGGCTGTGAAGAGGCTATGTGGCTCAGCCCTTGAGAAATCCTCAAAGAGCTCAGAGAGGTACCCGTAGTCAGGGAGAAAATGGGAATTTCACTTATACAGTTAAGACAGAACAAATTCTCCCAATAGCCAGAGTGGGCCGATGAGAGGACTGCAGCTTCAGAGGAGAACACAGCCTTGATTTCAACTGGTAAGACACAAGGCGGATTCCAACTCTGCCTTGATTTCAACCTGGTAAGACACTAAGCAGCGGACCCTACCAATCCATAGCCAGACTCCTCATGCAGGGATATTGTGATACAATATATTTGTGCTATTTTAAGCCATTAAGTTTAAAGTAATCTGTTACCAAAAAAAAAAGAAGTAAACAAACAAAAATAACTAATCCAGATTCAAAATGTAAGGAAAGCTGACAGGACTGAAGAAATTCCAGACTGAAGGAGTTTCTTTAATAGCAAAGGGAAAGGATGCAGCACGTGAAGGCTAAGGAGTGGATTCCGGAGATACAGGCAGGACTCATCTCAACGAGCCACAGGAAACATTTTGTTCTTGTTTCTACCTTGCATTTAATGTTTTCCTAAAACATAAAAAAGTTGGCTGGGCATGGTGGCTCACGTCTGTAATCCCAGAACTTTGGGAGGTCAGGAGTTTGAGACCAGCCTGACTAACAGTGAAACCCTGTCTTCACTAAAAATATAAAAATTAGTTGGGCATGGTGGTGCATGCCAGTAATCCTAGCTACTAAGGAGGTTGAGGCAAGAGAATTGCTTGAACCTGGGAGGCGGAGGTTGCAGTGAACTGAAATTGAGCAACTGCACTCTAGCCTGGGCCACAAAGCAAGACTCTATCTCAAAAAAAAAAAAAAAAAGAAAAGAAAAGAAAAAAACCTTACAATTGTTTCACAAATCCCCATTTGCCCTAATTGTACCTGAACATTCATGGAGCCACCCGATTAGATGTACAGAATCCAGGAGGGAAAAGGCTTCATTGTAAGTGAAACACCAGCACCTGTGGTTATCACTTGGCATCGAGGCAAACATCAAGACAATGGGAGCACAGGCTATAAGCTACAGATAGATTGAGAGGCACTGGTCATTAGCAAAGAACTTTGTTAAAATTCCCAACATATCACAGGCTAATTTTGTCACATATAAAATTATGCACATGACATTCCACTCAACAACAATATAATTGACATTCTTTTCAAGTGCATATGAATATTTCACCACAGAACATATTCTGGAACACAAAATAAATTCCAAGGATTGAAATTGTACAAAAAATGTTCTATGTCCAAAATGCAAATAAATCAGAAATCAACAGTAGAAAAAAATCTGAAAAATCTCCCAAACATTGGGAAATTAAACAACATACTTATAAGTATCACATGAGCCAAATAAGTCATCACAGGAAAATTAGAAAATATACTTAAATGAATAAAAATTAAGATATGACACATTAAAACTGGAACTCATAAACTATTGGGTGAGAATGACAAAGCCATTTTGGTAATTTCAAAAACAGTTTGGTAGTTTTTTACAATAAACCAATATTTCTCAACTGGGGGCAATTTTAGCTACCAGGGGACATTTAGCAAGGTCTGAAGACATTTTTGGTGGTCAAAACGGAGTGGGGAGCATCCTGACATCTAGTGGGCGGAGGCCAAAGTCGGTACTAAAGATCCCATGATGTACAGAATGGTTTCTCACAACGAAGAATTATCCAACCCAAAATATGAATGACAAAACCCTGAATTAAACAGATACTTAACATAAGACACAGCAATTCCATTTCTAAGTATTCACCTAAATTTCTAAGTATTTACCAAAATATGAATGGAGAAACCCTGAATTAAACAGATACTTGGCATATGACACAGCAATTCCGTTTCTCAATGTTTAAAAAACGTGAGCTTTGAATGAAGAGACCTTCCAAACAGGCTTTGTGTGAGCAGCATGGCCGTTTATTCACCTGCGTGCAGGTGGGCTAAGGCCAACAAGGGTGTTAGCAAATGGCAGTGGGATAGGAGTTGGTTTTATAGGTTTGGGTAGTGTTTTGGGGGTGGGGGTGTTGCAGAGTAAGTTCAGTTACAGTGGTGGGGTTGGGTGAGAGGTATTTACATTATCATAAGAACAGTTAAGATGGCAGGGTTGGGTGAGGGGCTTGTCTGGGGAAGCTCCCCTGGGCGATCCAGGACAATGACTGAGGACAAACACAAGCAGTGGCTGGGATACTTCAGCAGAGGCAGGCAGGACTTCAGACTTTCAGGCTCCGAGCTTGCACGGAGACCTGACGCTAAGTATTTACCTAAAATACGGAAACATATGTGCACTGGAAGTCCAATGAATCAATGTTCATAACAGCTTCCTTCGGAATGGCCTAACCCGAAAACAACCAAAATATACATCAACTAGTGAATGGAGAAACTGTGGTATATTCATATAGTAGAACTGTCAGAGGCATCTGAACCAGAGTGACTCCATCTTGAGTAGGGGCTGGGTAAAATGAGGGTGATACCTGCTGAGCTGTATTCCTAGGAGGCCAGCAGTGGTGGTATCACAAGATATAGGTCATAAAAAACCCTGCTGAGAAAACAGGTTATGGTAAAGCACAAGGCCAAAACCCACCAAATCCAAGATGGTGACAAAAGTGGCCTCTGGTCCTCTTCATTGCTCCTTATATGTTAATTTTAATGCATTAGCATGTTAAAAGACATTCCCACCAGGACAATGACAGTTTACAAATGCCCTGGCAATGTCTGGAAATTACCTTATATACTCTAAAAGGGAGAGGAACCTCCACTTCTGGGAATTGCCTGCTCCTCTCCTGAAAAACTCATGAATAATCCACCCCTTATTTAGCATACAATCAAGAAATAATCATAAGTATACTCAGTGGAGCAGCCCATGCCACTGTTCTGTCTAGGAAGTAGCCATTCTTTTGTTTCTTTACTTTCTTAATAAACTTGCTTTCACTTTACACTGTGGACTTGCCCCAAATCCTTTGTTACACGAGATCCAAAAATACTCTCTTGGGGTCTGGATCAGGACCCCTTTCTGGTAGCAGAACATTACATAGTAACAAAAATAAATTATATGGAACAAAATAAAAAAATCTCAAAAGAATTACGTTTAACAAAAGATTAGTCACTAAAGATTATCTACAATATGAATTTAATCCATATGACATTCTAGAAAAGGCGAAACCATAGAGACGGATAATAGATGGGTAGGACATCTATTAAAAAAAAAGGAGAACTTTTTCGGGAGATGGAAATTTTCTCTATCTTGATTATGGGGTGTTTACATGACTGTATATATCCTTCCAAACTCATCTAGCTATGTTTTAAAAGCATTAATTCTGTTGTGTATGATACTACCTTAACAAACTGGCATTTAAAACATCCTACATTTGAATGACATGGCAGTACCAAGTCAAACTGCTGTTAAGTTTCTAACTGCTTACTCTCAGCGTCTATGGTTATCTCCTTGTGAACTGGAAACAGAGTTTGTAGATGAGCACCATTCTGAACGCCACACTTTGAGGTGCACTAATTTGAATGATATAGAATATGCTTATATATATGTATATATGTATGTGTGTACATATATATATATCCACAAAGTTAAGATGTTCCATAGCAAACTCTTACATATTCCAAGCACTGATCCATAGACCCCTAGTAATCTGCACGCTGCAAGCTGAGAATCACGACTGGGAATCAAAATATAACCTCTAACAATAACACCAAAGGTCCCTCCCACCCGGTGCTGGGCCAGCACCACAGATTATCCACAGTTTGCTAAACATCACATGTCCTTGTCATAATATAGTGTATCTTCCTAACCCTTACCCCTCTCCTAAAGTAAGCTCTCATTGTCCTCTAAAGCTTCATGGGAGGATTCTGACTGTGAGACTCTTCCTCTGACCCTGAAGCATTAAATTTACCTTTGTCTCCTCGTCACAAACATGCTGTACATATTTCTATTAGGAGCTATCACATCTATAAGTCTCTCTCCCCATCTAAACCTGAGAGTTCTGAGAAAACAGTCCCTACACAATGTCATACACAGTACTAACTCCTGCATAAATGATTTTTAGACATGTATCTACGCTAATGAGAAGAACATGCACTTCCCATGTAGTGGATTGAGTCATTCTCACAGCACAAAGCTGAAGATCCAACAGTGAGAATGACGGATGTCTCAGAGAAAAACAAAAAGAGCTGCAGTTCTGAGAAGCACAGTTTATACAATGCTCACAATTAAGGGTTGGGAAGACGAAGGCATAGGGAAGAAGGAAAAAAGCACTAAATTCTTCGTTCATTGCTTGCTAACACTGAATACCAGTTTTACAGATGGGAAATGTCAACAATCACAAAATGCTCAGAAGGAACAGCATTGAAGGGAATGAATACCTTCTAGAAGGTGAATCTGCATTCTATGATGTTTGTCAAAATAGAAATATCAGAAACAATAAGAAATAAAGGTATGAATCCGACACTGATTTATCATAAAGTTACGGAAAAACAGATAAATCTCCTATTTACTATCTTCCTCTGAGCTGAACCAGGGAGCTGCCAAGCACAGCAGTCCTGAAGAGGCCAGACCCATGCATGGGGTATAGATGAGAAACATGGCTCAGGAAAAGAGTGAACCAACTTCATATAAAAGGGAGCCGCATGGTTGCCACTATGATGGCAGTCTAGGCTCCACGGTAATATGTCTCAGAGTCAAGGAGGACTTGCTTTACCAGCCTGATGTGGCCTGGCTTCTGAATGGAGCAGAGTAAGAGCGAGCAGAGGGAGCATCACCAGCTGGAAATCACATCTGCAGAACACAGCGAAGGGAGGCTGGGCTGTCCTGTGTGAGGAGGTAAGCTGCACACTAGGAGAAAGTCTGATGATGAGAGTTCATTTCGCATTCGAAATGGCCACAATAGATAGTGGGTCCTGCCATTCAATCGTTGCCACACAGAATGGCTTAAATCAATGAGTCTTAAAATTAAAGTCATTACTCAGATGGCCAATATCCAAGAATTCCACTGAAAAGATAAAAATAGTTACCTGCACGAATACAACTTCTAATTAATTTTCTTAGAAGACTCACTGGAAAGCTACACCGCTAAAAGTTAGATGTTCTAGAGCTGGTTTATTAGAAATGTTCACTGGCCTAAGTGGATGATTGGCAGGTTGATGGGGGAAAAGAAGGTTGATGGTTGTGCTAGGGATATGCATGACTCTGGAGCCTCAGTCCCGTGTGGCTGTCAGTAGGGACAAATGGTCACCCTCTTCTGAAGACAGGAGACTGGCTCTACCTGAGAAGACCCAATGCTAAGGTGAGTGAGGGGGTCATTCCAGCGGGCACCTAAAATCCCACCACCTGTGTCAAGGCTTATGGACCAGACCTTCATTGGGGACAGAGAGCAACTGGACTCCAGCTGCCTACCACTGCCTACAACCTTTCATTCTCATAATCATCCTGATAAAAAGTTTGCCTGTGACAATCAATTTTCATGGAGAGTTGCAAGAAAGGATAGGGTGTTCATTTGCTGAGCTCTGTCAAATTTTACCTTTAAAACATTTTGTTTCTTCTGAATCGCACCCTTGCATTGTGTCATTGGCCCATTCCATTGGTAAGACAACCCTGGAGACTCCTGTGAAGGACGTGACCATTCCATCATATAGTCTTCTGTAGGAGGCTTCAAGGAAATAAACTGATCTTAGATTTAATAAAATGCCTTTGGATCTGGGGAACAGAAAAGGCTTCTTTCTCCTGAACAACCAGATTTTTTTAATTTTAAGGATGCCATGTGCCACATAATTGGTCAAAATTCACTTTCTAGTTTGGCCCCATGGGAGCTTAGAGGCAAACTTGCAGGTCACCTCCACAACTGTGCAAGTGTTCAGAGTACATTTCACTTTGTGACTCTTGCCCCAGTTTTATTTTCTTATCCACATTTCCTCTTTGCCCTGATTATCTCAACTATTTATTTTATCCTTGGGTATGTACTTTTATAAGGCACTTCAAATTCTTTATGGAAGAAAGTGTGCCATAAATACATAGACACTTAAAGGTATTGTCAGCCAAGCTAGGCATAATTTTCAGGTTTTTGGCACTCCTCAGCTGTAATTTGTTGCCAGGTACCCAGTTCCAGTAAACTAGAGTCACCAGAGTATAAAATTCACTGTGGAGAAACATTCCCAATTAGACAGAATATGCAGGATTGGAAGCAGTTAGGCATTTTGACTAACATAAGTCTGTACAACACTGAGCATCCTATGCAGGAAAACTTTTTGTATTTATTATTGTTGAAAATCTTCTTAAGAGTGTGAGCCTACATACAGAAGCAAGGGAATGTAAGAGAAGAATCCAGAGATGGGAAAAAAGGAGAGGGCTGGGTACAGTGGCTCATGCCTGTAATCCCAGCACTTTGGGAGGACAAGGCGGGTGAATCACGAGGTCAGGAGTTAGAGACCAGCCTGGCCAACATGGTGGAATCCCGTCTCTACTAAAAATACAAAAATTACCTGGGTGTGGTGGCACGTGCCTGTAGTCCCAGCTACTTGGGAGGCTGAGGCAGGAGAATTGCTTGAACCCAGGAGGTGAAGGTTGCAGTGAGCTGAGATCGTACCACTGCACTCCAGCCTGGGTGACAGAGTGAGAATCTGCCTCAAAAAAAAAAAAAAAAAAAAAAAAAAGAAAGAAAAAAAAAAAAAAAAAAAAAAAGTAGAGGAGAAAGTGGAAGAGGAGGTGAATGGCAATAGAAAAGAAGACAGTGAGAAGTTATCAGTGTGAAAAGAGAGAAACAAAATTTATCTTAAAACTTAAAATATTCTAATCCCACGGGGCGACCCTTCTAAGCAGCAGCTGGCTTTACAGGTTCTGCCTCTGCAGCTGCAGAGAGGGAAGCATTTGCAAAGGAGAGCCCAAATCATAGAGGTTCTGCACACGGCCTCTTGTCTGCATCTCTAAATCGAGAGGAGGCCTGGAGATCTCCAATAGGAGCACAGCTCTGTATAGGGACTGGGGTGGGGAGGGAGCAAAGGGCACTGCAGAAAGACTAATAATAAATGTCATTGCTCAGTGCCATCCCTTCGAAGGCAGAGGACATCGGTGCTGTCTGTGGAAGGCACTGGGGAAGGGGTAGGGATATTTCTCAAACCTCCAACCCCAGTGTCCTTTGTCTTGTTCAGCATCATGCAGGAAACGTACACTTCAACAACCAGAGAAAGGGCTGAGAATGGCCAGGTGTGGAATATGAAACTGGGGTCTCTATGCAAGCAGCAGTGTACTTGAGTTGTACCAAGGCACGTGCAGCCTCGATGCCTTCAGCTCAGGGTGTGTGATGATCCTGAGCTGCAGAAAAAAGGGTACCTTTACACCATTATACCTTCATCAGTCAATGCTACAAGGTGAGTAGTTTTGGGGAGAAAATTAAGTTTCAAACGGTATCTTACATTTACATGATTATCTCTCAACTTCCAACAAAATTAGCTTTTCAGGCTAATCCTTTCTGAAGATTCAGAACAAGTTGGAAGGCAAGTGGTGTTTATATGAAGTCAGATGTAACTTCTGGTGCCTGTTCAAAGAAGCTACTACTGTGAGAAGACCTTTCTCATTCTCTCCTGAGAAACCTGGAAAGACATGTATTCTTTTATCTATAATTCTTATCAATGACCTATTGAACCTTCTGGAGACTAAGTAAAATCCTTACTTCCGAAAACAATTTACACCATGCTACATGGTCAGGTCCAAACATGTCAATCTTTCAGAGATGAAATATAATATTTAATTTGCTTTTCATTGTACTTGATGCTATGAATGAGAATATAAAGGGATTACAGTAGCAACATATTAATATTCTGCATTCTTAATCTTATATGGGACTGCCTTTTTATCCTCACCATACTAATAAGTGGCAGAGTTTATTTTTGACTTACTTATAAAAAAGGAAGGACATTCCAGGCAGACACTCCTATTATTTCAGAAGTTTTAACATGAGAATGAAGAAAGATAAATTAAAACTAAAGATAATAGAGGTTTAAAGTGATAGTTTCAGAGGGGCTCACTACAAGAAAGCCACATACTAATATCCCTTATAAACACAGATGTAAGCTCCTGAACAAATTACTAGCAAACCAAATTTAGCAGCATATGAAAAGGATCGAATACCATGATCAAATGGATTTATCCCAGGAATGCAAGCAAGAGCGGTTCAAAATATAAAAATCAATCAATGTAATAAGCCATAATAATAGAATAAAGGAAATAAAACTCACATAACCATCTCAATTGATACAGTGAATGCATCTGACAAAATCCAACACCGTTTCATGATAAAAAATATTCAGTAAACCAGGGAAACAAGGCAATGCTCTCAACAATATAAAGACTGTGTATGAAAAACCCATAGCCAACATCGTACTCAGTGGGGAAAGGTGAAAGCGTTTCATTCATCTACTTAGATAAATTTCACTTAGATCGGGAACAAGACAAAGATGCTCACAGTCACCACTACTAGTCAAATAGTACTAAAAGTTTTAACCAGAGAAATTAGGCAAGAAAAAGAAATAAAAGATATCCCAATTGAAAAAGAAGAGGTAAAATTATCTCTATTTGCAGATGACACAATTTTGTACACAGAAAGCCCTGAAGAATCCACACAAAAAAAACTGTCTGAACTGATAGACAAATTCAGTAAAGTTGCATGATACAAAATCAACATATACAAATCTTGCACATATTTGCATTTCTATACACTATCAATGAACAATCTGAAAAAGAAAATAAGAAAACAATTTGAGTTACAAAAGCATCAAAAATAAAGTACTTAGAAATAAATGTAACAAGAGGCAAAAGACCTGTACATTGAAAACTATAAAATGTTAGTGAAAGAATTTTAGGAAGATATACAAATGGCCATTAAGCTCTTGAAAAGATAGTCAACATTATTAGTCATCAGGGAAATACAAATACGAACCACAATGAGATACCACTTCACATCTACTATGGTGGTTATAGTAATGAAAATCATCATAAAAAGTGTTGAGAAGGATGTGGAGAAACTGAAACCTTGTGCATTGCTGTTGAGCATGTAAACTAGTGCAGCTGCTGTGGAAAGTAGTTTGGCAATTTCTCAGAAAGTTAAACATGGATTTGACCATATGACCCAATAATTCTCTCTCTCAAACTGTGTGTGTGTGTGTGTGTGTGTGTGTGTGTGTGTGTGCACGCACACACATGCTCATGTGCGCACATATGTGTGTGTGCATGTGTGTATATATATGTTATATATATGTATATATGCCTCTGTGTGTGTATCTCTAAAAGAATTGAGTAACAAAGCTCAGACATTTGCACACCAATGTTTATAACAGCATTATTTACAATAGTCCCAAGGTAGAAACAAATCAAGTGTCTGTCGCCAGATGAATGGATAAACAAAATATGTTACTTACACACAATGGAATATTATTTGGCCCTAAAAAGGAATGAAGTTCTGATACATGCTACAGCATGGATGAACCTCAAAAACAACATGATAAGTGAAAGAAGCCAGGAGAAAAAAATCTGTAATTTCCCTTATATGAAATATCTAGAACAGTAAGCAGATTAGAGGTTACTAGGGATTGGAGGGAGAGTGGAATGGAGTGTTACTGTTTAATGGGTATAGAGTTTCTGTTTGAGGTGATGAAATATTTTGGAGATTGACAGTGGGGATGGTTGCACAACATTGTAAATGTTATTAATGCCACTGAATTGTACACTTAAAATGGCTTAACTGGCTGATTTTATATCATGTAACATTTTATCACATAAAAATAAAATTTTAAAGGGTATAGATATTTAAAAGTTTGAAGAAAGTTTTCGTGTGTTCTTCATTTTCTGAAAGGAGAACAATATATGTGTATTTTTTCTCATTGCCACGTCTGTCTCTGAAAACACTAAGCTATACTAATTGAGCCATCATACCACCGATTAGCTCAATGGACTTTAGCTCTTTCTTTCATAAAGTGAAGAACAGCAGTGACAGGGTGTCTCGAGTTCCTCCCAGCTCTGAACAGTATATGATCTGGCTCACTTTAGAAATAGATCTGGGGTTCTATTCTAAATCTCCCTTAATGAAATATAAACTAGTGCAGAATAATTTTGCTTAACGTTTAACAGCATAACAAAAGATACCTACCAACTGCTCTCTCTCCTCTGGCCACCTGGTCCCCTTTACGCCTTGAGACAGGCAGTTACACTCAATGTCACACCCCTTTGGGGCAGTAATGTCCAGGAGGAACGGTCTTCCCTCCAGCTGTTTCAGGTCCCGGTTTGAATGCTCCCTTCTCAGTGAGGTCTCCCGGCCATCCACTTTAAGATTGTAAACCTCCCCATCAACCTACTCTCCCGAACGCCCTCAACTCTGCCTTCTTTTCCTCAGAAAATATGACCTTCTAATATGCTACAGCCTTTTCATTTACTTACTGTTGACATTCAGACCCCCCACTAGCCTGCAGTGCATGAGGGCAGCATCTTCGCTGGTTTTCGTCACTGATACATCTCGAGTGGCTGAAACACTGTCATACAACAGGTGCTCAGTAAATATTTGCAAAGAAACGAGAGAATGGTATGGTAAAAAAGGTTTCAAGATTTTCCCACTTTTTAGTTTACTGACTTAATTTGAATGGATAATATTATGAAGAATTTCATACTATAAGATTCCAATACAAGTGATGACTTTCTTTAATTTTATATCTCTGAGAGATTGTATCGATCATACTATAAAGTGATATTTAACAGTAGTGATATCAGAGATGCCATTTCTGAAAAGCCATCTCAGAAAGGACAGAATTGGAACAAACAAAGTAATGATAGAAAAAAAATAATATTCTATTCACTGACCCCTGCCCTCATCACCATGTACTGAGCTCTGCTGTACACAGGGCGCCAGCAGGCACAGGGTTGCAAGTCCCCTGAGGCCCAGGATCTTATTGCCACTTCTGCTTCAGCATTCTGTCTATTTTATTTTCTTCCCCAATGACTGAGCTCTGGAAATGCAAACAGCCCCTGCATCCTCAGGTTTCTCCTCACAGACTGTTTTGTTACAAAGCCAAGAAACAAGTAAAATGCTTAAATAATTACACATTGGGAAAAAAGGTTTTGTATTATTTTAAGTATATATTTTCCTTCCATGTCAAAAGGGTTGACTTCTAGGAATTCTTCAACTTAATGAACTCACATGTTTTCCCAAATAACTGCTACAAGGAACACTAAAACAATCTAGCAATTAACATTCATATTTTATAGAACTTCGCCCATGACAAAGAACTTCACCTATATTATCTTGAGTTTCATCCTCACACTGCTCCTATGGGAAATGTCAAACTGCTGTCAGCTATGTTGAAAAGATAAACACCATTTAAGCAATATCATGTAGACATTGGGACTTGAATCTATCTTTCGACTTTAAGTCTACACCCAGTGAATGTTTCCCTAGATTCACACTAAAGCATTAACTAAGAAGGACCATGTTCAAGGTATGACAAAACATCAGAAAGTGCTACTGATCTCTGTGCACTCTCTATGTTGTCACTGCCTATTTCCTGATTGACCATGATTATTCTATGAAAGCCAGTAAAATGGTTTGTGTAAGTGGGTGCTCACATATAACAGTAGATTTGTCTTCTGAATGTTGGGTTTTATCACTCCAAAACGCCTTTCACACTGGATTTGACTGTAATATACACACAGACCTACTGAGTGAACTGACCGGGCTAGTATTTAGCAGTGCTACTGAACAAAGGCTTCCACAACGCTTGACTGTTAGCTACAGTGATGGACACACAGGAATAAAAGCACTCCTGTATCCTGGCGAGACAGAGCACATCTGGAGGCAGGCCCAGAAAGGCCAGCACAGCCAGTAAATTCTGATCTCTTCTCTTCCAACCATGGATGTAGTCCTTCACCCCCTGCTTTCCAGTCACAATACTTGAAGTGCTTCCTCGGAGACTTGCCACCGGATGACTGACTTTCCAAGCTGTGCCCAAAGATCGATCTCCTGCCTGAAAAATTTCTCCTGCTGTATATATCCTTGGCCCCAAACACTCTGTCAACAAGTGCCTCACCTAATCCAAAGGCAGACCTCTCTTTTAAAAGAAAGCTTTCCATGGCATGGAACAGACCGTGGATGAGAGTCTCCGGGTCTTAAAAGCAGTGTTCTTTAATACGGTCTGAGCTGGATGGCATTCTAATCAACGTACTGCAAAAAGCTTTCACACCCATCTGGAAAAAACTCACTTTAGACCATCCCCTTTCCTTCTTGAGTCCTAGATTTTGGTTCTCTGGAGTTTAATAAAGAAAACTGCAGTGTCTGAAGCACATACTAATGAGCAGTGCATCAAGCAATTCCCAATGGTCCTGCACAGTGAGAATCCTCCTGACAAGGAATGTGTAGAAAGTGTTGGTCCCACCGGGACCTGTAATCCCAGCATTTTGGGAGGCCAAGGCGGGTGAATCATGAGGTCAGAAGTTCAAGACCAGCATGGCCAAGATG
>NW_016107358.1:9636710-9663941 GCF_001604975.1 Cebus imitator
AAAAAAAAAAAAAAAAAGAAAGTGTTGGTCTCTCTTTCCCTGCAGTTTGAACAGTGATACACCACCCCCCAACCAGTGACTGCTCGAGGGGAGAACATGGCCAATGAGATCTAAGTGATAGAAGTGAAAATCTGCTAGGATGCTCATAGGCAAGAGTTTCTTTTCAGATAAAAGGCCCTCCTGAATGACTTCCTTCTTTCTTCCCACATTAGATGCTATCACTCAAGAATATACTGCCTGGAGCTGCAGTAGCCAGCATGTGACCAGGAGCAAAAAGCTGGAGGTCAGTAGCACTGTATTTACATGGACATTTATTAATATTTATAATCTATGTATAAATTACATATTCATATAAGTACATATGTATTCATTATACGTTATACATAGATTATAAATATATACCTACTGATATATTTATATAAGTATATATATCTGTTGATATATTTGTAAATATATCTCAATTTATATATTAATATATTTACATCAACATTGATATAATTATTGAAAAGATATATAGTTATATATTTGATATTATACAAACATATATTGATATATAGTTGTTATATATATTTTATATTTATAAGTATGTCAATAAATGTATTTTTTATATATTATAATAATTTATCAAGCCATCTGAGAGTAGGTTGCATATATCATTCTCCTTTACCACTGAATACTTCTGTGTATACCTCCCAAGAACAAAGACAGTCTCTTATACACATCCATAGTACAGTTATCAAATTCACGATAATTCACATGGATGCAATAACCCCACCTTATCTGCAATCCATATTCACAGTTTCCCAATTTTGCCGATCATGTCGTTATAGCAAGGACATGATTTTTCCCTCCCATTCAAGATCTAGTCGAGGATCACATATTGTACTCACATATCATGTCTCTTTAGTCTTTATTAGTCTTGGACCATTCCCTAGCTTTCCTTTGTCTTATAAGACATTGACATTTTGGGGAATCCTAGCAGGTTGTTTTATAGAAAAGTTCCTCAAGTTGGCTGGGCACAGAGGCTCACACCTGTAATCCCAGGACTTTGAGAGGCCAAGACGGATAGATCACAAGGTCAAGAGGTCAAGACGATCCTGGCCAACAAAGTGAAACCCCGTCTCTACTAAAATACAAAAATTAGCTGGGTATGGTTGCATGCGCCTGTAGTCCCAGCTACTCAGGAGGTTGAGGTAGGAGAATTGCTTGAGCCTGGGAGGCAGAGGTTGCAGTGAGCCGAGACTGCACCACTGCACTCCAGACTGGCACCTGGCAACAGAATGAGACAGTCTCAAAAAAAGAAAAAAAAAAAAAAAAGTTCCTCAATTTGAGGTTGCCTAATATTTCTTCATGATTGTTTTCAGGTTCTGGACCCCAGCTGGAACACTACAAAAGTGCTATGATGTCCTTCACCAGGTGACACATCTGGAGACCCTGACATTCAGGTATCCATTTCAGAGCTCCTCTAGATCATTTATTTTCTGCTGCAAAACAAACCACCCCAAAACTTCATGATTTAAAACAACAACTATTCACTGATCTCAATGTTGGTTGGCACTTCGGGCTTAGGTGGAAAGTTCTTCAGCTCTCAAATGGGTTTACTTACACATACGTGGCCTGCTGGAACTCACATGTCTGGTGTTAGTTGCCTGCTGGCTGGGGCACTTCGGTTCTCTTACATCATCCAAGCAGCTAGCTTGGGCTTATTTATGTGGTGGTTGCAGAGTTCTAATTGCAGCAAGAGAGCAAGCCCCAGATGCGATCACCTTTCAAGCATCTGTTTTCATCATGTTTGCTACTCTCCTGACCAGCCAAAGCAAGTCAGGACCAAGTCAGATTCAAGAGGCAGAGAAAGGCTGTCTACTCTGCCATTAAAAAGGCCGTGAGAAGCCATTAGGGTTAGCTTACGTTGCAAGGCCTGTTCGACTGCTTTATTCCAATATTCATTTGCTCATTCAACTGATAATTACTGTGACTTGTTTTTGTACAAAAAAATGTGACAGATGATTTCTGGCAAACAATATCATATAAAGGAAGGAGAAAGAAAGAAACATTCATTTGCTCACCACGAGGCAGAAAACATGAGCTCATTAATTGTCACACCAAGTCTGTTAGGTAACTATCACTAGCTCTATTTTATAGATAAGAAAACCAAAGTTTACAGA
The DNA here is from genome assembly GCF_001604975.1 of Cebus imitator. Lineage (NCBI taxonomy): Eukaryota > Metazoa > Chordata > Mammalia > Primates > Cebidae > Cebus > Cebus imitator. The sequence goes on from NW_016107358.1 coordinate 9,638,876, forward strand.
GTTTAACTAATTTGTCCTACATTATACAGCTATCTAGAAATACTTATGGCTGCAAGCAACGGAAAACTCTATTAAAAGTGATTTAAATAAGAGACATTTAATTTCCATAAAAAGGATTCTGAAGATAGGCATTTCCAGATTTGGTACAGGAGCACCAGGGTGCCACTGAAGACCCTTGGTCTTTTTATTTTTCTGCTCCAACATCCTTAGCAGGTTGGTTTCTATCATTATGATGATGATCTCATAACTACAAAATGGCTTGTTGATTTCCAGTCATTGTGTATCAGACAGGAGGAAAACAGAAACAGTTCCAGTGTGCATTTACGTTGCTTTTACGGGGAAACAAAACCTTTCCCAAAGGTCCTCAAATGCTTACATTTCATTTCCCCAAAATGGTTTGCTTGGCTACCCTTAGATTTAAAGAATATGCAGAGCATAACTGCCTGGCTTTTCAAAACTCCCGAGTGGGATGTATGCAAGGACAAATGGTGCTAGGACTGCCACTGGGTTAGTCAACCAACAGCAAGCAAATGCTATATCTGGGATGTGAACCCAGGTATGTGTAACTCCACAGTTAATGCCTTCAAGGGATGTATACTTTCAAAGCAAAGAGAGAAAGACCTATAAATGCATATGCAAATCAGTGCCATGAGTGATAGAAATTAGGTTCTATGAGGTGACAGAAGAAGAGGTCACTTTAAATATCCTGAACAAGGATATTTTGGAAAAGTCAGTCAAGTGTGGTCTCACATGATGTGTAAGGGATTTAAAAGTGAGCTAGACACAATGACATGTATGTACCTGCAGTCCCAGCTACTCAGTAGGCTAAAGTGAGAGGATCACTTGAGCCCAGGAGTTCAAATCCAGCCTTGGCAACAGAGCGAAGCCTCCATCTCCTTAAAAAAAATACAAATTTTAAAAAAGGTAAAGATCTTCCAACAAGAAGGAAAAGTAAACAGAAACTTATGAAGACAGAAATGTGAAACGAAGATGAGTTGACCCAACTGGTATGGGGTATTGCAGAACCTTTTGAAAATGTAAAAGGAATAGTTATGCCTTGCTTAGTATTTACTAATAAAGGCTAAATATATATTGGCTTGCACATAATCTACCAAGGACTCATACACCACCTACGTCAGTGCCCTTTGACTAGCCCCTTTGTCTTTATGTATTACAAAGCACATAATACATAGTACAGTATTATGTCTTTCATCCCTTTGCCTCAAATTTCGATCTAAGTTCTGAGAACTCAGAATGAAGTACTGTTAAGCAGATTATTGCAAAAAACAGTTTTCATTCAGCAAAAGTTAGATTTCCCAACAGTTTACCAGCTTTGAACAATTTCCATTTTTCAGAGAGAAGTTGTTTTCATTTGATCGTTTGTTTGTTGTTGTTTGTTTTTAATTGCCTGAATTGCATACAGAGCTTCGGTAAACAATATATTCCCCCAAATTTTTGGGTGAGACTTAAAAAAAAAAACTGAATGATATTTTAAGTACATTACAATGATCATTAATCAAATAATCACTTTCAACTTAATGTGGGTTCTTCCTGTATCAATTTTTATAATGTGAGTCATATCCGTAAGAGGAGTTTGAGGAAACACTGTTGAAACATTGTACAGAGTTGTGAGTGTTGGGAAATGTTTTCATTTACTTCAAATGTATTATTAAAGTCCTTATTAACAAGAGTTATCAAAACTAGACCACAAGCAGAAAGTTAACTAGAGTTTAGTGAGTTCACTACAGTAAAAATCAGACTTCGGGGAAGAATAGAGCAGAAAGGAAAGGAAACTGAATAAATCCTCTGAGCCAAAATTATGGAGACACTGTGACTCTAGGAGATATGCCATTGGGTGGCAGGGTCAACACAGTCCCTCTGACAAATATCACAAAATAGATTTATAGGGTCATTTCCAGCTTGGGAGAGGCACTGGCCCAGCACATTACTGACTGGTGAGAATAAAACCCAAGAGTTGACAGAAGGAAAAATACAGTGGCTATTGCACTTGAATAATACACACACACACACACACACACACACACACACACACACACACACACAATGCTGCACATAGTAAGAAGAGGGCCTGATTCCACCCTGAGTGTGGAGAATATGAAAACCCACTGATAAACCTTTTAAACACTTTCACCCGCATTGCTGAAATTTTTGAAGTATTATGTTAGATACACTTATCTGTTTCTTTCTGTTAAGAAACCAGGCATAATAGTGGCTTTCATAGTTCCACTAGAAAAATTGCTTTCCAAAATAAAAGTATTTAATAGTGCTCTATCTCTTGTCATACTATTATAATTTTTTAACCAGGAAAGGAACTTAATTTAGAGTAAGTGATGCCACTGTCACTTAAATATATGAATGATAAAAGGGATGTCAGCTGTTCTAATTCCATAATTCCCAAGTAATGACAATTAATGAAATACTCTTTACTAGAGGGAGTTGTTTTAAGCAGTAGATAAAGGAGTCATCGAGCCTTTTAAGATTTATTTTCATAACCAAATTGCATCTCTCTTCATCATTATCCAAAATATAACTAAAAGACGACATTTAAAAACAAACTAGAAAATCTAACTGCATCCCACGCCCAAAGGAAAAGCAAGTGAGAGACAACTCTTTCCTTCCACTTGAGCACTGAGAGGAATTTGAGAGAAGTTTCCATCTCTAACTTCTAACTTTTGTGCCTCAGCTGTCACCCTGGAGCATCAATCTCACTTATCAATACAGGAAATGCTAGATAATATTATCATTGAATCTTATTGGATAAATACTAATTGAGCGGTTTCACTGCTGCAGAAATATTCTTCAACCTTTCCAAAAAGCAAACAAATCAATAGGGTTGCCTTGTAAAGACTTCTGTTTTCTCCCTCAGTTTGCTCCAGTAGCTAAAATTTATTGAGTTGCACATTTGTGCTCTTCCTGTTAGAGCATCTATTTGACCAACTATCTACACCTGGAAAAAAGGCATCCTTTAATATTTGCCCAAACACAAAATTCAGTGGCCTCTATAACTCCTTGGCTGAAGTCAGGTTAATTATCAATACACAAAATTTCTGAGGGAAAGTTAAACCTCTTGATCCAATCTATTCTTAAATATCTTAAAGGCAAGTAACTAAAACCTAGGCAAGCTCTTTGAACTGCTTTTTCCTCCTTATTTTAAAATCTTAATCTAGTAGTTTCTGTTCCCCTCACTGACACTCACACTGTTTTGTTTGTAAGACCTAACTCTAACACAGTGTTTGCTCCTGGAGGGCACATCGCTTATGAAGCCACAGTAATCAGAGGTTGATTAGAGGCATGTGGTCAATGCCACTCTGGAATCCTTCAGGGCCTCAGCCTCTCAGTTGTATGCAGCTACTTACAATAAAACCTGAAAATGCATGGATCGTGTCCCAACACAGTCCTGAAGGGACACTGTTCATTCACTGTGTTATAAAATATGTAACAGCCAGTAATGTTACAAAATATCAGCTACTGATTTCCCACAGCAGGAAAGCCAGGGATGGAATAAAAATCTAACCATAACAATAAGTCACTAATAATATTAAAAACAAACCAAATGGATTTTTTTCCATCAAGGTAAAAAATAAGAGTTTTCTTGTGGGGGCTCTGCTTGCTGGGAAGAATGCAGAAACCAAGCAGACATGAGTCTCCCGAGAAGCGGAGGCTGTACATGCAGCCATTGCTTTTCTAGGAATTCCAGAGGAAAGCCAGTGCCCGAGGGAAGAAGGACTGCCAGCCCTTCTGCATTCTACAAAGGCCTACTTATTGGCCATTTCCTGCTCAGAGTTTCCCCAGGAAGCAATGCCTGCTCTTTAGTAGAAAGTAGAGCACAGCAGTCTCAGGCCAGGGCAAAAAGCTACCGTACAGTCACCAGGGTTTGCTTTCCTTCTCAGAGGACAACTGGGCTCTAGGTAAGCTGCAGTCTCTTCCTGTCCTATAGGCATAACTATACAGTTAGCTTAATCACACTATTCACCTATCGGAAGAGTAGACAGGTTAAGAACCCAGACCCTGGAACCAGACCAATCCTGGCTGCACCATTTACTAGCTGGTAATCTTGGACGAGTTATTGAATCTCTCTCCGATTCAACTTCACCATTTGTAAAGTAAGGATAATTGGCAGTACTTACCTCCTAGAGCTGCTTACTGTAAGGCCTAAATCAGTTATTATAGAGAAAGGGCTCAGAAGAGGGCTTGGTGCAAAGGAAGGATTATAGAGATAGTGGTCAGTATTATCATTACACGGTTCTGTGTAGATACAAACACATAAAGTAGCAATGAACATCCTCTGCTTTTAACTTGGGATTTGTCACTGAGTCTTCACTGTGAACAGACTGTTCATATCCTATACTAATACATCTTCTCTAAATCTTCTTGTGTTCACACAGCAGCTTTTATTCTGCTTGAGGGATTCTAGGATTCCCTGTAGCTTCCTCTGCCCATGAAACCAAGGGCCTCATCATGACCAGCTCACTCTGTAGTCAGGCACTCAGTGCCCTCGCAATTCCTCTTTCCCACATATGGCCTTTATCCTTGAAATCCAGCACATATCCTCTTCCAAGTTCCCTCTCTCATATGGGTCTCACTTCGTGTCTTATGGAATGCTCACTTTAATGTTTCCTTCCCAGAGGTATCAATGTTATCTCAAAAGATGTGAATATGAGTAGAATGTTAAGTGGTACATTATCTATTGTCAGTAGAGGTTCCAAAGGCTAAAAAGAATAGATGCTGGGCAAACTGTGAAACAGTGAGGCCAGTCTTCTGATCACTCTCCTTTATGCTGTATTGGTAAAAATTAAGAATTCATCATCTTATTGGAAAAATGACCCCTTTGAAGAATTATCATTAGCTAACTCCCTTTCCCTGACTCCTAGGGAAAAGAGACAGTAGCTCTCCTATCAAAGAAGTAGGGGGATTTGGGAAGCCACAAGGAGAACTTGGCATATGTCTCCCTGGATTTGAGGGACCTAGAGACTAACCATGATCCATACCTGACAACCCTAAAGGGTAAAGACTATAGTTGTGTGGCTGGAAAACACGCACACAGAGAAAATGTGCTAGATAACAGCAGAAGAACTGTGAGTTTGCTGTAGCCGACATTGGCACCCAAGCACACAGCAACAGTCTGTGAGCCTCCAAGAAAAGCGCCCTATGCACGATGTCGGATGCAGTGGCCGAGCCGACCACAGCAGAAAGAGCCCACAGGTGTACCACTGAATATAGAGACCCTGAGGGGGGACCCAACCACAAGCCAGATATGATATCACCCATGCCTGGGCCTCTAATCAAAAGTCACTAGTGGGGAATCTCCAAGAAATCCACCAAAGCAGTCCCATGAGAAAAAAAAATGTTAGCATCTGTATACTAGTCACACCTAAAAGTCACCCATGCTGGCGGATTCCAACTCTACCAGTCAAAGAAGACCTTGGTTGTCCTTGCCCTACTTCTCTCCTCCCCACCTGACCCTTTCTTCCCCTTGCTCCCGGCTCCACCACCGCCACACCTGGAGCTTCTACACCCATGCAGGTCTTCTGAGCTGAGGGAGGGAAAGAAGCTTTAAATTAGATGGAAGACGGAAGCATTGCCATTAGACTAGGCTGGACATGAAATGACCAAGAAAGTTATAAGATCCCTTGAAATTTCACTCTGAATGAGTCTTTCACTCTGAAAGACTCTGGCATAACTCTATGAAGGCAGTGATGTGAAAAATAAAACTATTCTAGAAGTTTACTTCCCCTGAGTCCAGCTCACTGAATGCAAGGGTTATCAATATGTTTTACGCCAGCCTTCCTTCTCCCCTCCCTCATCCCAAATGGCTGCACTTAGGTCTCTTTTCCTTTCTGTTTTGTTCTATACCATACCTGGCCTTGTCTCCTTATGCCTCTAGCTAACAAAGAAACACCTGAAATATTTAAATATTTTTATTCCTGGCTCAAATTAGAGTAGCACATTATGTTAAAAAAGAGTAGAAGTGATAAAGAAATAAAAAGGAAATAAATAAATGTCGGATAAATAGGTCCAATTTCTCTATTCTTATTCCTTTCTTTCCAATGTTAAATCTTGTCAAAAAATGCATCCATTTAGTCAAGAAAATGGCTAATTCTTCCCAAGCAAATCCAATGCATCTTTCAGCCATGGCTACGGAATATAAGAAAGAAAACAGATGGAGGAGGAACTTAAAAGGACATTGGAATAGCGATGGATAAAAATAAGATATTGGTTGGCAAAACCAAAAAAACATACTTCCACTGGTCTGAGCACATGAAACTTCTATAACAAAATGTGTCAATGAGGCAAACCAAATTGGTATAGTTTATCCGTGGAACAATGATGCAGACTGTCCCTTTCATCAACAAACTTTGTCAAGTCACACCTGGGCCAGTAAGAATGATCTACATAGAGAAGATGCTATAGGAAAACCCACATTCTCCTCTCCCAGGTCACACATGAAACTATATGTCCTAACCCCCTTGCAGACAGACTGTGGCCACATGACCTTGCTCTTGCAGTGGCATGTAAGCAGGTAGACAGATTATGAGCACCATCAAGGTCTGGGCTTGGGAGACCCTCCAGCTCTCTCTTCCCTCGCTATGAAGACCTTGGTGGCCATGTGCTCCAGATCTGATGACTGCATGGTGGACTCCATACTGGTCTCTCTCTGACTGAGAAATAAAGTGTCAATGAATTAAGCCACTTGAATTTCAAGGGGCTTATCTGTTAGCACAGCAGCAGCCTAGACTATCCTGACTATTAATCAGCCCTAACATTCTGTTACACAAGAGCAATCTGGAGTTACCAAAGAGTTACGTAACCTCCGAATGATACCCAACTCTTAAGGTCAATGACATCTTATCCTTGTCCTTTAAAAATGATTTTGCGGCCGGGCGCGGTGGCTCAAGCCCGTAATCCCAGCACTGTGGGAGGCCGAGGCGGGTGGATCACGAGGTCAAGAGATCGAGACCATCCTGGTCAACATGGTGAAACCCCGTCTCTACTAAAAAATACAAAAAATTAGCTGGGCTACTCAGGAGGCTGGGGCAGGAGAATTGCCTGAACCCGGGAGGCGGAGGTTGCGGTGAGCCGAGATCGCGCCATTGCACTCCAGCCTGGGTGACAAGAGAGAAGCTCCGTCTCAAAAAAAAAAAAAAAAAAAAAAAAAAATGATTTTGCTCACTAATTACATACTTTTCACTTAGGCTCTAGAGGAGGAGATTTGTACAGATGCAACCACTTATAAACAGTTACTAAGAAGATAATATTCCTTAACAGTGTAAAGGTTCAATAAACAAGACTTTGGCTAAAATATGAAAAAAGAAAATCCTTGAGTGCCTAAGGACCTACACACTGAAATGGGTTACACAGGGAGGCTGTACAGCCATGAGTTCTGCAAGTCCCTATGATTAAGACTGACAATCATGTATAGTCTTGCCTGTATCCAAATTTTAGTTAGTTCCTTGCCTAGCTTGAGCCTCAGGGTCTTGGTCAGAAGAGCTTTTCCAGCTTTAAAATTCTTTGTTCAAGCAATGGCTTTCTATTACAGGAAGAAAACAGTGGTAACTCTGGTGTGCATTCATCTGACAGCTATTTGGTGAATGCCATCTATGTACGCATCAACACTGCACCAGTGTGGGGACACAACAGGAAATAAAGAGTGCCTGCCTTTCCCATCATACATTCATATTCAAGCAGTTTTAGGGGATACCATCACCTTTTTTCTCCTTATAGAACAAGACCAATACCATATATTGAACACAGCTTCTGAATTTGAATGTCAACTGCTAACTGGTACTCTAAATACTGAATGTTATCAAATGTCAATACACAATGTCCCACTGCCTGTCAGCGCCAAAACCCAAATCTTACATGAAGGCTCAAAAGAAATCATCAGGATCTTCTTCAAGCCTCTAGGATTCAATTGTTTCAAAAGTTTGCTGTTTAAAAGTTAAAGAAGAGAAGCAAACAAAATATAAATATGAAAATAATTTAAAAGGGAAAGGAAAGATTTCTAAGAACTCCTAGAAGTATGCAAAAAAGCTTCTAAGAACCAGAGCTCATCTGTCGTGTGATTTCATCAAGAAAGAGGCAGGAACAAGACTGTCACTCTTGTTGTTAAATAACACCTGTCAAAAGCAGCCTACCCTGATTCTTTTGGGGGTAGCATCCAAATCCATCATTCAGCAACCAATCAAAATCCAAGAGGACATTAAAAATATTCTGATTCACTAACACACGTACATGTCGATATTCTCTGATTTTCAATTTTAATAAATTTACCATGAATTTTTAATCAATATTTTACTTCCTTTGGGGCTATATTTCTCTGAGATTGTGTCCTTCATATGTTATTTTTCTCAGGAACTCCAAGGATAATTTGAAAAGTATGGCTTCATCATTTTTCACTCATCAGATTGGCAAATGTGTCAGTCTGACAAGGAAAAATGTTGGCAAAAAGGTAGACAAACAAGACTTCCATACGCTGATGCCAGGGGTAAGCAGGGTAGACAACAGGCTTCATTTATATCTGTAATGTCGTCTTTCTTAAGCTGGTGATGTGAACAGAGTATCATTCCTCTATGTTTTTTGGAATGTTTGAAGTTTTTTTTTAATAATAATTTTTAGAGTATATCCTGTAACAGGACAGGTCACTTTCTTCACAAACTGCCAAATATAAAGAACTAACTACGCAAGTCTAAGAAAGCAAGACACAAGTACTTTCCTAACTGGGCAGCTCTGAACTACATGTGGCTATTCCCAGCAAGAGCCAGACTCCAATGGGAAGTTGTGAATAGCTGGCCACCACCTGTAATTACAGCCTTTTAAAAAATGCCCACATGGAGGCCTCAGGAACCTAGAAATAATGACATTATTAATTTTTTAAAAATCAACCCTACATGAGCCCAAAGTCGGTTCAAATCCAATCTTTGAACTAAACTTACAATCTTCCGGTTTTGCACACCCTAGGGGGCAGCAGGGTCCTCCTTAGTTTCAGGCCAAGAGAGGGTATTATTGTCTACCTCCCCTGAGTGCTAAGAGCACGACATTGTGGGGAACTAGCCAGAATGGGGAGACCTCAATCTATTTGACACAAAGCAAAGTCAAATTTTAAGGAAGTCAACAAAGGTCACTGCTAAAACTTCTGAGCTTGAATTTTCTCTTCTAATTTGCTTATTCGAAGCAATACAATATTATGAAGAGAAGCATCATCCACTTTCTCAATATAGCTCGTTATTAAGATCACACCTCAAGTGATCCAGTGAGGCACAATGGAACCAACATTGTGTAGATGGTATCTACAACCAGACAAATAAATTTGATGATATAAGGGGATACTTGTTTTATTTTATTATTATTATTTTAATCACATAGGGAACTGGACTCAGAGTCATACTGCCTTTAAGAATGTAGTTTAAGAAAATGCATACTTGCGGGGCTGGGTGCAGTGGCTCACGCCTGTAATCCCAGCACTTGGGAGGCCAAGGTGGGTGAATCACTTGAGGTCAGAAGCTCAAGACCAGCCTGGCCAACCTGGTGAAACCTCATCTCTACTAAAAATACAAAAATGAGCCAGGTGTAGTGGCATGTGTCTGTAATCCCAGCTACTTAGGAGGCTGAGGCAGGAGAATTGCTTGAACCTGGGAGGTGGAGGTTGCAGTGAGCCAAGATTGCATGACTGCACTCCAGCCTGGGTGACAGAGCAAGACTCTGTCTCAAGAAAAAGAGAAAAAAGATAAAGAAAATGCATACTTGGAATACAGAACTGCTCTTTTACAACTTCTTGTTGGGAGTACAGAAATTAATAGCCTTATTTTTGTTCTAGCTCAGTACACACTCAGCAGTCTGTCTAAAATCATGACCTCTTTCTTCAACCAACCTGCATGTTTAAAACTCTCCCATCACAACAAAACCTGCCTTGACCGGTACCCCTTCTAGCATATTTTATTTCCTGGTTTCTGCACAAGCTTCTTGAAAGAGTAATCTATACTCATGGTTTCCACTCCCTCAAATCTCACTTACTCTTCAATGCAGTTAAATGTAGCTGCAATCTGGCTTCTACCACAACATTCTATTAAATTACTTTCACTGACATTGATAAGAGCCCTAGCCTCGGATTTCAAAGCTGTTTTCTAAAGCCAATCTATCTTGCTGCAAGTTTCGGCTCTGACACTGGAACCAACACCCTTCTTTGGGTTTGCACAGGCAAACCAAAGCTCATATACTCAAGGCTATAGAGCCTGGTCACCATCCTGTCAGAGCTTTTGGGAAAATTTTCCAACTACAATTTTGCATTCTATCTAGAATTCTGTATGTTATACACCATATCAAGTATTGTATCGATATTTTAGAGTTAAAATTTTTATGACAAAATTATCACTCTTACTTTGTGCAAAATGTCTCCTTAAAAACCCTCATATTATATCAGTTCACACTGACTTGAAAATCTTCTAAACATCCAACAAAATTGCAAGTGCTGTTACTGTAACCAGTACAAAGCTTCTGTTTGCTTCAGAAATTCTCAGATTTCATAAGGAATTAGTTTTGGTGCTAATATTAACAAAAGTAGACGTAAATTGCATTAGAAATTATTAGTTACAAATGTTATACAATTATTTAAAATATGAATTATCAAAATATTTCTTGCTGATGCCAACACTCACATTATTAATAACAGAAACATTATACCTTTAACATTAATTACAATAAAAATTAATGATCCTTGATGGAATCAATTAGGGTTTTTAAATATATGTAATCAATTACAGTCATATACATTCCTATATTTTCCTCTGGTCCTTTCTTAAAAGTTGATGTTCTTCCAGCAACTATTTCTGTTTCCTATACTTCTCACTCTATATTCTCATAGAATTTCACTGTTTTCGCCACCACCTGATCACTTCCAGATATATTTCTCTAGGTCTGACATCCTTCCAAAACTTCACTCATCTACCGTAACCTCTTTTGAATATGCCACATCCAAGTTATATCAACATTTCCAACATGGAACTCACTGTTTATTCTTCCCAATACATAGTCTACTTCTCTGAAATGCAAAATCTCAGTTTTGTGACACAACTGCCCACCTGTCACCCAAAACAGAAGTCCAAGACTCACATTTGACTACTTGTTTCAAATTTCAAATCCTGATCATCATAGTTATAGCCACTGCCCTCATGCAACCCCTCGTGTTTGCTCCTTGGATACAGCAGCAGCCTTCTGACTAGTATTCCAGCCTCTGTTATAGAGCCTGGTGCACCATTACCCACACAGCCTAGAGCTAACTAAAGTGCAAACATGACCTCATGTCTCTCATATTTAAAATTCACCACTTTAAACACCTTATTCTGAATCTGCTTGGAGAACAGCACCCAAGACTCCCCACACTTTGATTTCTGCCACCTCTGCACCATCAACTCCTACCATATCTCCCTGTACGAGTTACGCTCTAGCACGGCCCAGCCCAAGGTGGGGACTGGGCTTACATTCTATTTCTATTGGGCTGTGCTATGCTATAATGCAACTTGTATAGGAAAATTTTAAAATTTTCTAGTTACATTTAAAAAGTGAAAAGAAACAAGTGAAGTTGATTTTATTAATATATTTTATTTTGCCTAATATAAAATACTCATTTTACCACGTATTTAATTTGGAAAATCATGAGATATTTTACATTCCTTTTTTTGAACGAAGGCTTTGAAATCCAGTGTGTGTGTGTGTATACATTCTTTTTTTTCTTTGAGACGGAGTCTCACTCTGTCTCCCAGGCTGGAGTGCAATGGTGCAATCTTGGCTCACTGGAACCTCTGCCTCCCAGGTTCAAGTGATTCTCCTGCCTCAGCCTCCTGAGGAGCTAGGATTACAAGCATGCACCACCATGCCAGGCTAGTTTTTGCATTTTTAGTAGAGACAGGGTTTCACCATACTGCCCAGGCTGGTTGCAAATTTCTGAACTCAAGTGATCCACCTGCCTCAGCCTCCCAAAGTGCTAGGATTATAGGCATAAGCCACCATGCCTGGCCCTCAGTATATATTTTATACGTAAAGCAAATATCTGTTTGAACAAGGCATATTTCAAGTGTTCACTAGCCACATGTGGCCAGTGGCTATGGACAGTATAGTTCTAACACTAATAAAATGCTTGATGTCCTTCCTCATAGACTGTGCTTTTTCACGCTTTGTTCTTTTTTCCAAACTTACTCACATCTTTCTTTGAAATTCAGCTCAGACAGCCCTTCCCATCTCCCAAACAGTGCCAAGAACAGACACTCTTATTCCATCGGTGCTCATATTCCATCCCATCGCAGTACCTCCCAAAGCACAATGAATGCTTCTATCTAAACTTTTGTCTCTGAGGCTAGAATATTGGTTTCTCCAGAACAACATGCTACCAGATCTACTCATTTTTATACCCCAAGCACCGTGCAAAATGCTTGTACATAGCAGCAGACAGATACATGTTCGTTGAATTCACAGGATTCAGAGTAGCAGGTGCACCACTGAAGCTGGAATGGAAAGTATAAACTGGGGGGTTCCCAAGTAAATATATTATATCCTTGGTTAATTAAAAAATGCGAAGTTATGGTATTGATCCAAGATGGCCGAATAGGAACCGCCCTGGAGTGCAGTTCCCAGGGAGAACGACGCAGATGGTGGGTGATCACTGCATTTCCTAAGAAGTTTTTACTGCCCACAGACCAGGAGATTCCCGGGCTGAAAAGCCCCATGAGTTTCTAGCATGGTGGTTTCAGTCAACACAGCGGGTCCCCCCACAAAAACTCACACAAATCTGCGCGGCCATTTCAACTGGCGCCTCGAACGCCTGGGAGACAGAGCCACCCATTCAACTGAAAAAAAGAGGGCTGAAACAGGGAGCCAGGTGATCTGGCTTAGTAGGTCCCACCCCCACAAAGACCAGCAATCTGAAATGCTCTGGATTGAGAGTTTCGCAGCAAGTGCAGCTAGAACCAGAACAGTCCAGCTCTGTAGGGGGAAAGGGCATCTGCCATTACCGAGGCAGTCCACCATTACTGAGGCAGACCGCCATTACCAAGGCAGTTCTAACTGTACTTCTATAAACAAAACCACAAGGAGGTTCACACAGCAGCTGGGTAGAGCCCACGGCAGCTCAGCAACGCCTCTGCTGGCAGACTGTGACTAGGCTACCTCCTCGCTGGGCAGGGAATCTCTGAAAAAAGGAAGCAACATGTCAGGAACTTATAATGAAGCCCCACCTTCCCAGGACAAAGTACCTGGGAAAAAAGGCAGTTATGAGTTCCACTGCAGCAGACATAAACATACCTGCCCAGTAGCTCTGAATGAAACAATGGAGCTCCCAGCTCTGCACTTGAGCTCTGACAAGGGACAGACTGTCTCCTCAAGCAGCTCCCCAAGCCCCATATATCCAAAGAGACACCTCATAAAGGAGAGCTCAGGCTGACATCTGGCGGTACTCTTCTGGGACAAAGATAACAGAAGAAGAAACTGGCAGCAACCCTTGCTGTTCTGCAGCCATCGCAGGTGATAACTAGGCAAGCAGGGTCTGGAGTGGACCTCCAGCAGTCCTACAGCTGTTGGAAGGAAAACTAAAAAATAGAAAGAAACAACTTCAACATCAACAGAAAGGGCGTCCACTCAGAGACTCCATCTGAAAGCCACCAACTACAAAGACCACAGGTAGATAAATCCAGAAAAATGGGAAGAAACCAACGCAAAAAGGATGAAAATACCAAAAGCCAGAAAGTCTCTCCTCCTCCAAGGGATCACAACTCCTCACCAGCAAGGCAACAATGCATATGGAGAATGAGTCTAATGAACTGACAGAAACAGGCTTCAGAAGTTGAGTAATAACAAACTTCTCTGAGCTAAAAGAACAACCCAATGCAAAGAAACTAAGAACTTTGAAAAAAGGTTTGACAAAATGCAAATGAGAATAAACAGATTAGAGAAGGATACAAACGACTCAATGGTGCTGAAAAACACAACACGAGAACTTCACAAAGCATACACAAGTTTCAACAAACGAATCGACCATGCAGAAGAAAAGATATCAGAGATTGAAGATCAACTTAATGAAATAAAACGAGAAGGCAAGATTAGAGAAAAAAGAGTGAAAAGAAATGAAAAAAGCCTCCAAGAAATATGGGATTATGTGAAAAGACCTAATGTATGTTTGATAGGTGTACCTGAATGTGACAAGGAGAATGAATCCAAGCTGGAAAACACTCTTCAGGATATTATCCAGGAGAACTTCCCCAACCTAGCAAGGCAGGCCACCATTCAAATATAGGAAATACAGAGAACACAACAAAGATATTCCTCAAGAAGAGCAACCCCAAGGCACATAGTCGTTACATTCACCAGGGTTGAAATAAAGGAAAAAATGCTAAGGGCAGCCAGAGAGAAAGGTCAGGTTACCCACAAAGGGAAGCCCATCAGACTCACAGCAGATCTCTTGGCAGAAACCCTACAAGCCAGAAGAGAGTGGGGGCCAACAGTCAACAACCTTAAAGAAAAGAGCTTTCAACCTAGAATTTCATATCCAGCCAAACTAAGCTTTATAACTGAAGGAGAAATAAAACACTTTATGAACAAGCAATTGCTGAGAGATTTCATCAACACCAGGCCTGCCTTACAAAAGCTCCCGAAAGATGCACTAAACATAGGAACAACCAGTACCAGCCACTCCAAAAATGGACCAAATGGTAAAGACCATCAAAACAATGTAGAAACTGCATCAACTAATGGGCAAAACCACCAGCTAGCATCAAAATGGCAGGATCAAATCTACACATAATGAAATTAACCTTAAATGTAAATGGGCTGAATGCCCCAATCAAAAGACACAGACTGGCAAACTGGATAAAAAGCCAAAACCCATCAGTGTGCTGTATTCTGGAAACCCATCTAACCTGTAAGGACACACATAGGCTCAAAATAAAGGGATAGAAGAAGATTTACCAAGCAAATGAAGAGAAAAAAAAAAAAAAGCAGGAGTTGCAATCCTACTCTCCAATAAAATAGACTTTAAACCAACAAAGATCAAAAGAGACAAAGAAGGGTATTACATAAGGGTAAAAGGATCAATGCAACAAAAGGAGCTAACGATCCTAAGTATATATGCACCCAATACAGGAGCACCCAGATACATAAAGAAAGTTCTTAATGACCTACAAAGAGACTTAGACTCCCACACAATAATAGTGAGAGACTTTAACACTCCACTATCAATATTAGACAGATCAATGACACAGAACATTAACAAGGATATCCAGGACTTGACTCATATCTGGACCAAGTGAACCTAATAGACATCTGCAGAACTCTCCACCCCGAATCCACAGAATATACATTCTTCACAGCACCACATCGCACCTACTCTAAAATTGACCACATAATTGGAAGTAAATCACGCCTCGGCAAATGCAAAAGAATGGAAATCATAACAAACAGTCTCTCAGAACAAAAAGCAATCAAATTAGAACTCAGGATTAGGAAGCTCACTCAGAAATGCACAACCTTATGGAAACTGAACAACTGGCTCTTGAATGTTGACTGGATAAACAATGAAATGAAGGTAGAAATAAAGATGTTCTTCACAACCAACGAGAATGAACACAGAACATACCAGAATCTCTGGGACACATTTAAAACAGTATCTAGAAGGAAATTTATAGCAATAAATGCCCACATGAGAAATGAGGAAACATCTAAATTGACCCCACATCATCAAAATTGAAAGAGCTAGAAGAGCAAGATCAAAAAAACTCAAAAGCTAGCAGAAGAGAAGAAATAACTAAGATCAGAGCAGAACTGAAGGAGATAGAGACACAAAAAACCCTTTAAAAAAATCAATAAATCCAGGAGGTGATTTTTTGAAAAGATCAACAAAATAGACATATGGCCAGACAGATTAATAAAAAAGAAAAGAGAGACAAATAAAAAAGATTCAATAAAAAACGATAAAGGGGAGATCACCACCGATTCCACAGAAATACAAACTACCAACAGAGATTACTACAAACTCTATGCACAAAAACCAGTAAACCCGGAAGAAATGGATAAATTCCTGGACACTTGCACCCTCCCAAGTCTAAACCAGGAAGAAGTGGAAACAATGAATAGACCAATAAAAAGGGCTGAAGTTGAGGCAGCAATTAATAGCCTACCACCCAAAAAAAGCCCAGGTCCAGATGGGTTCACAGCCAAATAATACCAGACATACAAAGAGGAGCTGGTACCACTCCTTCTGAAACTATTCCAAACAATCCCAAAAGAGGGAATCCTTCCCAAATCATTTTATGAGACCAACATCATCCTGATACCAAAACCCGGCAGAGGCTCAACAAAAAAAGAAAACTTCAGACCAATATTTATGATGAACACAGATGCAAAAATCTTCAATAAAATACTGGCGAACTGATTGCAACAGCACATCAAAAAGTTTACCCATCACAATCAAGCAGGCTTCATCCCAGGGATGCAAGGCTGGTTCAACATATGCAAGTCTATAAACGTAATTCACCACATAAACAGAACAAAAAACAAAAACCACATGATTATCTCAAGATGTAGAGATGGCCTTTGACAAAATTTAACAGCCCTTTATGCTAAAAACTCTCAAGAAACTAGGTATCGATGGAATGTATCTCAAAATAATAAAAGCTACTATGACAAACCCACAGCCAATACCATACTGAGTGGGTAAAAACTGAAAGCATTCCCTTTATAATCTAGCACTAGACAAGGACACCCTCTATCACCACTCCTATTCAATATAGTATTGGAAGTTCTAGCCAGAGCAATCAGGCAAGAAAAAGAAAGAAAGCGTATTCAGTTAGGAAAGAAGGAAGTCAAATGGTCTCTGTTTGCAGACGACATGATGCTGCTATATTTGACCCCATCATCTCAGCCCAAAATCTCCTGAAACTGATAAGCAACTTCAGCAAAGTCTCAGGATACAAAATCAATGTGCAAAAATCACAAGCATTCCTATAAACCAATAACAGACTTAAAGAGAGCCAAATCAAGAATGAACTACCATTCACAGCTGCCACAAAGAGAATAAAATATCTAGGAATAAAACTAACAAAGGACGTAAAGGACCTCTTCAAGGAGAACTACAAACCACTTTTCAAGGAAATAAGAGAGGACACAAACAGATGGAAAAACATTCCATGCTCATGGCTAGGAAGAATCAATATTGTGAAAATGGCCATACTGCCCAAAGTAATTTATAGATTCAGTGCTATACCCATCTCGCTACCTATGACCCTCTTCACAGAACTGGAAAAAACCACCTTAAACTTTATATGGAACCAAGAAAGAGCCCGCATAGCCAAGACAATCCTAAGCCAAAAGAACAAAGCTGGAGGCATCACACTACCTGACTTCAAACTATACTATAAGACTACAGTAATCAAAACAGCATGGTACTGGTACCAAAACAGAGATATAGATCAATGGAATAGAACAGAGGCCTCAGAGGCAATGCCACACATCTACAGCCATCTGATCTTTGACAAACCTGACAAAAACAAGCAATGGGGAAAGGATTCCCTGTTTAATAAATGGTGTTGGGAAAACTGGCTATGTGCAGAAAACAGAAACTGGATCCCTTCCTGACACCTTACACTAAAATTAATTCCACATGGATTAAAGATTTAAACATAAAACATAACACCATAAAAACTCTAGAAGAAAACCTAGGCAAAACCATTTAGGACGTAGGCATAGGCAAGAACTCCATGACTAAAACACCAAAAGCAATGGCAACAAAAGTCAAAGTAGACAAATGCGATCTAATTAAACTCCAGAGCTTCTGTACAGCAAAAGAAACAACCATTAGAGTGAACTAGCAACCAACAGAATGCAAAAAAATTTTTGCAATCTAACCACCTGACAAAGGGCTAATATCCAGAATCTACAAAGAACTAAAACAATTTACAAGGACTCAAACACCGCATGTTCTCACTCATAGGCCGGTGTTGAACAATGAGAACACATGGACCCAGGAAGGGGAGCATCACAGACTGGGGTCTGTTGCGGGGGAATAAGGGAGGGACGGGTTGGGGTAGGGAGTTTGGGGAGGGATAACATGGGGAGAAATATGACAGGGGGATGGAAGCAGCAAACCACATTGCCATGTATGTACCTATGCAGCAATCCTGCATGATCTGCACATGTACCCCAGAATCTAAAGTGCAATAAAATAACCTATAAAAGAGCTGTGTATATTTGCAATATAACTTTGCATTTTATATAAAATATACACAGCTCTTTTATAGGTTCTCTTTCAATGTAGTGCTTCCTTATAACATTATACCTATTCTTAGAGCTTGAGTTGAATAAAGAAATTTTAAAACTTTGGAGTTATAAGGGATCTTAGGCATGATCTAGTTATTTTACAAATGAGCAGAAAATAGGTGAAAGAGTTTAAGTGACAAACAAATTTGCAAAATTAGCTAATACAGAATAGCACCATAATCATAAAGGTGCCCAGGTCCCTAGGTCCCTATAGCTTTCGTTACACCACTCTGCATCTGTGGCTGTGTCAACTAGGCACATTAATCAAATAACAAGTATAATCAAAAGCCATTTACAAATTAGAGAAAACCTATACTATTGCAAACCCTTTTGGTTGTTGTTGCTGTTACTGTTGCTGTCAGTTCCTTCCAAGATGGAATGGCAGAGGGCATACTGTTCAACAAACGTTCCTTGTGCTACACTTTCTGGTCCTTCTATAGTTCAATGGGGCCACGTGACTCAGTCTAGCCAATAAAGTATGTGTGAAAGTGACATGTGTCTCTTCTGGGCAGAGGCATTCAAGAGCTGGTGTGATGATTCCACGCTTTTGTTCCCTGACCCCAGAACTAGCAATGGCCTGGCACTGCCACCGTCTGGAAGGGGCCTGGCTGGCTATGCTGAGTTACCACATGAAGGGGTCAACCGCTGCAGACTCAGATCATTTCAAGAACAAGACATGACCTTGTTATGCTAAGTGACTGAGATTTTTAGACGTCTTTTCTGTTGCAGTAGCTCATGTTTAATTACCCTGACACAGACAGCAGGCTAAATTACATACATAGGGCTGTGCATCTTGAAGTTGAGTACTGTAACAAATGTAATTAATATGACCCTAAATTACTAAACATAAACCCACTTAAAATATTTTTCTGTTATTTTTTATTTTAAAGTGATATGCTAAATCATATATTAAATTTAAGATGCATCAGGTGTAAAATCTGATTAAAGTCCTATAAAATTATCAATGTATAAAACACACAGTCATAATCAAATGCTAGGCCGGGCACAGTGACTCATGCCTGTAATCCCAGCACTTTGGGAGGCCAAGGCAAGTGGATCACTTGAAGCCAGGAGTTCAAGACCAGCCTGGACAACATGGCAAAATCCCCTCTCTACTAAAATTAAAAAATTAGTTGGGCATGGTGGTGGACATCTATAATCCCAGCTACTTGGGAGGCTGAGGTACAAGAAATGCTTGAACTCAGAATATGGAAGTTGTAGTTAGCTGAGATCATGTCACTGCACTCTAGCCTGGGTGACAGAGGGAGACTCTGTCTCAAAATATAAAAATAAAAAAATGCTGAATCAGGTTTCAAGCGCTAATAACTTTTTCTA
This sequence comes from Cebus imitator, assembly GCF_001604975.1. Lineage (NCBI taxonomy): Eukaryota > Metazoa > Chordata > Mammalia > Primates > Cebidae > Cebus > Cebus imitator. The sequence goes on from NW_016107358.1 coordinate 9,658,526, forward strand.
AAACAGGCAATATCCCCATGAATTGACTATGCCACAGTCACTGCCTCAGTCTAGGACCTAGGTTTTTTTCTACATGGTAATCATACTCCATGAGAAATTCCTATTGGCAATAGTTTCATGGAACTTCAAGTAAGCTTTGTTTTCATCCCTGAGTAGCAAGTGTCACCTTATTTCCAAAACTACAAAAAAGTTTTTATTAGTACTATCGGATGTACCTCTTTCAATTTTACTATTTGCTATTATTTCCCTATCTCCACACATATTACAATATGTCCATCTTTAATTAAAAGCCACAGACGGAATTTCACTTAAAGGCTCGTCTCTGTAATCCCAGTTACTCAGGAGACTGAAGCAGGAGGACCACTTGAGGCCAGGAGTTCAAGAGCAGTCTCGGCAACAGTAAGACCCCATTTCTTGGGAAAAAAAAATAAAAATCCACATACTTAGCCAGGCATGGCATGCACCTGTACTCCCAGCTGCTTGAAAGATGTAAGATGATCACTTGGGCCCAGAAGGTTGAGGCTGCAGTGAGCCATGTTCATGCCACTGCACTCCAGCCTAGGCAACAGAGTGAGACTCCATCACTTAAAAAAAGGAGGAAAGAAGAAAAAAGCCACAGATGTCATTTTGGGGGAAGATTAAGAACGTACAATTTGAATCTCTTCAAAGTATCCTCAAATCTCATGACTGTACCCGTAGTGATGTCAGTATAAGACTGTAGCAGAACATTTGGAAAGGGAGTTGTTAATTTCAGAGAAGATACTGTTCACCAGGTAGAGCTACTCACAGCAATAGCTACTTTACAAACTATAAGCATGATTACTTTGTGTTTCAGCAAGAACAATTCAGCCAATTGTGGGGTGAATTCCCTGAGCCCACAATGTCCTAACTTTAAATTCATATCGAAAAACTTTTAGACATTTGGAACAGATTTTCCTGGATGCTTAGACATTTAAATGCAGCCAAGCCTCTTTAAATAATAAATGAAATTAGGCAAGTTCCAATTACTATTACAGAATGACTATGTAAGATGAGGCTACCCACATTTCTGAGACAATCAAGAATTTTGTCTTTTAAATGTTCCTCTAAAGTACATTTCCTTCCATTAGAAATGTGTACTTGGAAAGAATTTCATTATAATTCACAAAACTTGTTATAACTAGGTGGTTGGCAGATTACTTATGCTTCATTTAAAGGTTTGGCTGCATATTTGTGAATCTGTAATACACAGAATTTTTTTTTTAACTACAACACATCTGGCACATCCCTAGATTCACTTTATCATATATATATGTGCTGATTTTTAGGTTAATTTTCAATTTTTTTCCTATTTTACTGCACTGTATATTTTCCTTAAGTATCCTCAAACCTTCTGTATACCATGGGAGAATACAAATCCCCAATGAAGAGATAAAACAGTGCATTTGGCTGGATCAATAGTTTTTTTTTGTTTTAAACCCTCATGAAGTCATTTTTTCTTGAATCTTGTGATTTATAATGGTCTAGAAAGCCTTCCCCACCCTGGGAACCTGGCAGGACCCTGACTAGGGCCTAAGTGCACACTTAGCAATAAAACTCTCTGCATTCATTTTCTGTGACTGAGGGCTGCTGAACAAGAACGGGAAATTACACGCTTCATAAACAGCAGTTACTATGACGTTACCATCCTTATCACCCTGGCCAACCTGCTGTCTCCCTGCACACACGGAAGAGGCTCAGGAACAGAAGGCCACGGGGCAATGCCAGGAGTGGAAAAAGGTGGAAGCAGCACCCAGAATGAAAAGACAGATGCGCCCTGGATGGGATTTCCGAGTCGAACACAAACAATGCAAACTTCTCTATTTTCCCTGATTGCTTCCAAATCATTCTCAACCTTCGGCTAAATATCATTTCTTCAGGAGGCCTCCCATGGCCTTGTGAATTAGGATGACTTCCCTTGCCAGTGCTTCCTGGTATGGTCTTTTTTGTAATATTCAGGTAATCACTCAAAAATATTTACTGAGCACCCCCTATGTGTCAGGCACTGCTCTTGGGAATGTGGATACAACACAAATACAACTCTGCTCCTTTCTCCAGAGTTCCAGTCTCAGGTAATGACTTTCCAGTTCACCAATGTTCCTGACTGTCTGAACACCACTCCCTCCCTCACCTGTCACATTAAATGAGTTACTAGGACTTGCTGATTTTGACCTCTGGATTCTCTCTTGAATCGCACCTCTCTCCATCCCAATCGCCACCACCTCATGCCATCTACCCTCTCCCCCAGGAAATATTCCCACAGCCTCCATCAGGCTTTCCAGCCTGCAGTCCACCCCTCTCCAGCCCAACCCACATACCTGCAACTCGAGTGCCTAGAATGAAAATCGGACCATGACACTTTCTTGCGTCAAACCTATCCAGGGTCCTCAATGTGTCTGACGGCTGGACCGCGGCTGACTTTTCTCCCTCGCTCCCATATCCTCCCGTGTGTGCCCTGTGCTTCTGCCATCATGATCACTATTTGCAGTTCCCCGCCTATGTTCTACTTTTTTTATGCCTAGTAATGACACCTGCCATACGTAGTTCCTGTCACCCACTTTGTGCTTAATACATATTTTTGGCTGAAAAGAATGAACACATGAAAGTGTTTGTATTTTGACACTTACTAGGCCTTCTGCTTGAATTGCCCTTTATCTCCAAATTGTCAATGTCTTCATCACATTTACATCTGGAGCCTAGGCACAGCAACTGTAACCTAGGAAATGCTGAATAATGTTTTCAGAATACATGGATGAACAAATGATTGACAGGCAAATCATCTACCTTAGCTTAGGACTTAACGTGGAATACAAGTAGGTAGAAAGCAATGACTTGCTCCTTCATGAAGATGCCCAAAAGCCTCTGCTAATTTCCTTCAGGAATATGAACAATGTAAGTCTTGAGAGGTAAAATCAGAATAAATTATTAGTGAGCCCAAGGAGAAGGCATGCCCTTCTTGTTTCATTTTGTTTTTAATTCAGCTGCTATTGATTGAGGTAGCATAAAGGTAACACTAGGTAATGGAAACAGAATTGCCCCAGGAGTCAGAGGACCTGAAGGAAATTCCACTACTGACTCTCCCTCTAATTAGCTGTGTGGCCTGAATTCAGCTGTATCAGAAGCAAGCCCACCCCCTGGAACTCCTATTATGTGAGCAACTAAAATCCCTTTCCTTTTGCTTTAGCTGGGTTTCTGACTCTTGGAAGTAAAATAGTGCTGACTAACCTCCCATTCTTTTTTTTTTTTTTTTTTTTTTTTTTTTTTTGGGGGTTTTTTTTTTTTTTTTTTTTTTTTTTTTTGAGACGGAGTTTCGCTCTTATTACCCAGGTTGGAATGCAATGGCACGATCTTGGCTCACCGCAACCTCCACCTCCTGGGTTCAAGCAGTTCTCCTGCCTCAGCCTCCCGAGTAGCTGGGATTACAGGCACGCACCACCATGCCCAGCTAATTTTTGTGTTTTTAGTAGAGACGGGGTTTCACCTTGTTGACCAGGATGGTCTCGATCTCTCGACCTCGTGATCCACCCACCTCGGCCTCCCAAAGTGCTAGGATTATAGGCGTGAGCCACCGCGCCTGGCCTAACCTCCCATTCTTATCATCACTTATGGTTGCATTTACTGGGAGGGTAGGCCAGAAAATGCCATAGATAAAGCACATTATGACTATAGCAAAGCACTTGGCTGAAGTTCCTATAATTTACTTGCAAAAGAGAAAAGAGGGCTCAACTGCTTATTGAGATGGATCTAAAACTTGTTGAACCTTTATATGCAAAAAATTCTGATTAATGAATGTGTACACATGGAAAGGGGTGTCTTGTATCATCTTACCAACCCCCGCACCTGTCCCTATTCTATTTACAGTTCTTAGCAGCCACTCAGAAATAAGAGGGGTGCTTTTGAGACTTCTAGATCCCTCAAAACTAGAAGAAATCATTAATATAAGAGAGGCATGAGTCAAGATTCACCAGACTAATAAGGAAAACAGAGAAAAGGCATGGTTAGGGCCAGAGGTCTCTGAAATGACCCTTTTCCTCTGTTATCCCCCCAAATACATTTAGAGGCATTACCTGGCTTAGGAAATGAGGCTCTTCAGTTTTTTCTTTGGTTTTTATACCTTATAATGAAGTTTCTTGTCTGCTTGTGTATTTTTATCCTACTTTTGTGCAGTTTCTTAATTGTAACTGTACTAAAATTATTTGGGAAACTTGCTCATTTGTGATTAATTAGCTTTTTTGATTATTGTGTGTTTAAGACCCTTGTGCCCTTAGGCATGTGCACCTGAAAATTAGAATGTATTAATATGAACATAATGAAATCAAAATGATTTTATGTAACTGCATGATTTATACTTATTCAGGAAGTTATTTAAGTATAATTTATCGGTTAGTTCTCACAGCACAAATGCTTTCCTTCTCCTCATTTTCTCTTTTTCTCCTGTAGGAAAATTTCAAGATCTCTTAAATACCTTCTCATGTACCAAATCTTGTCTCGGCATCTATCATGTTCTTGCTTCTGTCCCTCTACTGTTCCTCTCATGTGCTGGTTTGACTAAAAGTTGGACCAACCTGGGGTGAGAGTGTGGGACATTTGTACCATCTGGCCTCTCATTCTCCTTCCTGTGTCTTGAGAGAGAAGGGAAGCTCGGTCCCCTCTGAGCTCAGGAGAGAACACGGGAGACAACTCCGGCTTCGATCCTCAGGCCCTCCCACACCCTGTTGAAGAAGGGAGGGAGAGGAGGAGATCCCACATCAGGCCCACTGGTGGGTTCCACCCAGCACAGATGGGCACTCCTAGGCATCTGCCCCGCCATTAATAAATATCAGCTCATCTCCCATTGGCTCATTACCTTCCCGAGTTCAGCTCCTCGCCGAAAGGACAAGAGGACCAGATGGGGGTGGGTGGGGCTCAGAAACAAGGCTGGGAACCCAGTCTGCTGCATGTGGGGTCAAGCTCATCACTGTTTCATCACTCACCTACTCGCTTCTCACTCGGCCAACACTGGTTAGTGTGCTAGCTCTCTAGGCACAGGGGCTGCAAAGGTGAGTGTGACACGGGCTCCACACTCAAACAGCTCACAGTCCTCTCATGTGCTCAGCAGGCACCTCGTGTCCACCATGTGCAAGGCCGTGGGGAGCTTAAACACTACAGGGAAAGACAGCCAGGCTGGGGCAGAAGAAAGGGTCAGAGAAACGCGCTCTGAGGTCTGAAGGGGGAGGCTGCTTCAGCTCCGTAGCTCTGACAGGGTTCCCTGGAAGGAGGCAGGCCAGGGTGGTGCCCTGCAGGGAGAGGGCAAAGGGACCAGGCAGAGTCTCCCCTAAGGAGTCCACTAACTCATCTTCCACCCCCGAGGAAAAATGACGTTTCACTCTACAGATAGCCATAGAATCACTGAACTAAA
>NW_016107358.1:9664015-9766997 GCF_001604975.1 Cebus imitator
CAGAAAAGGGGGAAAAACCAAACAAACAAACCAAAAAACCCTCCACACCCTGGCCTTTGGTTGTCCTATAAAAATCTAGCAGTACTGCCTTCTTGCCATCTATCCAGATGACACTCTCCTTCATCCCCAGCCCAACACGGGTGGGCCTCACAAAATGCAAAGCTAAAATTACACTTAACACCACCATAAAGAGCTCCACATTAAATGAGAAAACAAAATTGGCGACATAATGTATTTTGAGTAAGAGGAAAATAAACCAGAAATGATGTGTATATATAAACATGTAGAGGAGTGTGCATATGCTATGTGTTGGTATATATAGATGTTGTGTTGTGGATAATGTTCTTCCCAGTAACCTGTTTTTTAAAAAACAGCACACTCCAGCAGGTATCCACATAAAGAAACCACCCACTTTTCTGCAGAGACCACAGTCCTGACGCTCAGCCTGCCTGCTGAGCTTCCATGGCTCTCCTGTGCTGGTGCCAAGCTAGATGGATGGCCCTCTGGACATCCTTTTCTCCCTCATCATCCACTCCTTGGAAAAGCAAGCCACTCGCAAGTGGCTGGGACTTCTCGCCTTACCCTTAAAAACCCATTTCCCTACACCGCGCCCATCAAGTCTGCCTCTCATCTGCTGGGCTGCAATGGAATTGTAAAAACAGGGGCCAACTCTGTCCTACCAGGAACAGCTCACTTTCCCAGTGTGCTCACTGAGATTTCTGTGTGACAATTTCATCAGCTAGAGGATGTGAGCTGGGAGCCATTCACCAGACAGAGGGCCACTTCTCATAAACTGTTCTGTTTCTCTATCTGCATACACAAGCCTACTATCACCCTAGAGCTCCACGCCAAGGAATGCTGGGGCAGGAGAACCTGGGAAAAGCTGGAAGTTTAGCATCTCAGGAAGAAAGTGTTGTCAGCAATTCTGAGTGGGTGAATGAAATCTCGATTATGAGGTTAACAGCCTTTACCTAATGTCTACTTCGATTCTCTAAGGTTAAAAATGTTTTTTCATCCCTCCTCTCAGGGGTTGGCAAACTATGGCCCTTGGGGCAAAGACAGCCACATGCAAGCATGGATGTATTGTCACCGGTTGCTTTCACACTACCATGGCAGAGCCGAGTAGTGACAATTATCAACTGGAGGCCAGCCCACAAAACTCTAAGTGTCTACTATCTGGCCCTTTACAGAAAATGTTTGCTGACTCCTGCCTTTATATTTGCCACTAAATACTGTCGTTTCTTCCTCTGAAAGTCTTCATGATTTCTCAATGCTCTCTCTTTTCCAACGATAGTACTATGATTCAAACTCTCTCCCCTTCTCAGAGCGGGATAGCTTCCCAATCCAGTCTGCCCTGCGTGCGGCTGCCTGGCTGTCCTCCTGTCACGTGCTGAATCTCCTCAAACCCATGCCCAAGAACATACATGCTCTTAGTGACCACCAGACCAGTCTCCTAATGTTATCTTTCAGGGCCTCCAATTCAGACTTGGGTCTCATTTCTGCCATGTCCCCATTGGGCCAGTGCCCTCCCCATGGGCACACCCACGCTTTCCTCCGCTGCTGGGTGGGCTTCAGCAGCTCCTCCACCCCACCTGCCAGCTCTGCTCCCTTTCCCCAAGGAGATCTCCTGCTGATCCACAGACTCCCTCTGGTCTCTCCGCATCCTGCCCTCTGCTTCAGTCCCTGTTCCCATGTATTCACTTACTCGTGGCTCGCTTCTTGATGAATTATCTGCTCATCTTACAGATTCCAATGGTAACAAAAAATAAATAAGGACAAAGACTTCAAGAAAGATTCCGATGAGAGGAATCCGTGTTGGGGGATGATCCCCTCGGAGACGTGGTATTCAAAACTATATTAGATCTCAACATGGGGATCGCCTACACGCCAGGCGAAAACCCCCATCTTGGCGCACACTGCTCTTATGGTTTATATCCCTGACTTAATTGCTTTCCAAGACATTTCACATTTTTGCCTTTTGTCTCCTCAAAGATTTAAAAACTCCCCATTAGAATATGCATATATATTGCAGTGCTAGACAATAAGTAGAGGAACTTAATAACTTATTGTGAGACATAAAAGTACACCTTACTTTAATAAAACTTCATACTTTGTTCCCTTTCTCTATGTGCATATGAAAACCCAGGACCCTCAGTCACTTGCTTACACGACATTTTGAAATTGGGAAGAAAAAGAGTTTCTCCTCCCTTGGGGCATATGCCTTGGCCACACATCCCATTTGCATGGTCAGGTTTTAACAGGCTACACGTTTATAATTACATTCTTATACACCTCCAGGTTTTTCTCCCCTGGTCTCTGCTTCTCCTTTGTCCCTCTGCTCCCTCGGGTCTTCTGTGTGCCATCATGGTGTGCCAGCAGTCTGACCCACTAGCCAGGAGGCCACTGAGAGGAGGGTTGGGACACTGGAAAATGAGCCTCATTTAGAAATTAAGCTCAAATTACAATTTCCACCTCTCTTGAAAGCTTTTACCATTGACAATGCACAGCTCGGCCTCCCCTTTGCATTCTCTTAAAACCATGGTGAGCCCCTGCCTTCCACCCCAGCCTGCCAATTACACACTCTTACCTGGGGACTTTTACTTTTAACTGCTTTTTGCAGACATAAATGAAAGTACTAAAAATTAATAGCAGAAAGGAGATGAAAAGCAACATGCTTCAAACTCCTTTTCAGCCATTACAAATCAACAGGAGCTAAACATCAGCCTTTTTCTTTAAAAAAAAAAAAAAAAAAAAAACTTCCTCTCTATGAACAGATAAAACATACGTAGGTGAGAATACCTCAAACCCCAAATAGGTTATGAGCATAAAATTTTAAGTTATGTGCCCAGTTCCTAAATAAATGTCACCAGTGTGACCACACTTAACGATGGAAAGTTAGGCATGGCAGAGTTTTAAGCAACTGCTGTCGTTAACCACACTGTTAATGTGTTAGAAGCCATCACTTTTTTTGCTGCCAAATTCTGAAGCCTCTGTCTTTGAAAAACTGTAAGCACTGTATTCACAGAGATGGTAGGTGGCAGAAAGGGGTTAAAGAGGTTAGGTGTCTGTGTGAATCAGTTTTTAGAAAGATCTGAAACTCCAAACAGCAGTGTGCATGCACTCAAATGTGCAAAACTGGAAAAAGTCATCCTATGTTGAAAAATCAAAGCCATTTACAGTAGACACGTATCCAGGAAAGGGGGCCAGTCTTTAAATATATAGTTAGCCTTTTAGCCTCTCTCTGTGAAAAACTCTGGATTGCCAAGAGCAACAATGAAGATTTATTGTTATACTCAGATTTCCCCTGCTATCCTATTGTTCACTAACTTTCAGAACGATTCTCCATCTAGCTGTTTTCATGAATGCCACAATGAGCAAGCACTGAAGCAGGTGACTTTTCTCACCAGTTGCCATGTCTATTAGCTAAATCTGCTGTCCCCTCAAAGCAGATCCTTCCCAGGCTCAAGCATCTTAATGTAACGTTATTAAGGTTTGTACATGCTAGGTGTTCACAGAGAAACACCCATCTGCAATCTTAGGCACTGGTGGGAGGTGCTAGAGAAAAACCAAGAAGCTTCTGCACTGATCCCAGCCAGAACATGGGGAGGGAACATGCAGATGTGTAAACAGAAAACAATTTGCTGGTTAAGAGGCTGTGCCCAGCCTTACTCTCGCTAGCTGCGCATTTGAATGTTGGACCAACAATGAGTGGGGCATTCAGGAATCTTGAGAGTCGAGGTTCAGGTTTCATTTTCCACTCACAGTGCGATGCCTCCATTCTGCTGGCCTTGTGTTTTCATCTATTAAAAAAATTCCATTAGAGTGACTCTCCTCACCCTGCACCCTGCCCTTTACAGAGTCTCCTGGGAGCTCAGTACTCCCTAGGAGGAGCAAGTTACTTGCTGGTCCATATTTCTGGATGAGGCAGAACTGATCTACTAGAAGACCTTAAAGTTGGGAATGGCTTTCTTGCTGTGTTCTCCACTGGGACAGCTGAGAGTCTTCGCTTGTTATGCAGATCCCGCCATTCCCCAGGTTGGACTGGAGGGGAGGGAGGGAGAGCAGGCCCTCTGGATATAGATGTAAAGTCATGTGATCCAATAGCTGAGGAGAAATAAAGCTGACATTCTCTTTCCTCCACCTGTTTCAATGTCTTAATTTGCTTAAAACTCAGATGGGGAAGAAAAGACTCTTTCAGTTGCCAAAACCAAGTAAACTTCGATTTACAATAGCAAAAGGTTAATTTATTATAAAAATGTTTATGATATCATAATGGCTGGTGGAGCTGAAGGGGAGCCTTGGGAAAAAAACACTCAGGATATCAAACAAATGCCATTTTCATTCTGCATGTGCCGTCTTCCTTTTCTGTTTGCAGGCTGGCCAGCTCTGCTTCTCAAGTGCAAAGTTGAGAAACATGATCGTTCAATGCGCTCAGGCATCGCATCCTACAGCTTCAGCCACTGAAGACAAACAGTACTCTTTGTCTTAAATCCAAAATTCCCTGGCAAAAATTGTGATTGCCTCCACAGTCAGGGGACCAGTCCTGAACAGACTACTGTCCAGGTTGGAGTGGAGCTACTCAATTAAGAAAGCGGGACATGGTAGCTGGACATCACTAAGGCACAACAGGAACTGAGTATCAAGCTAGGGGAGCGAAGGAAGCTCCCAGGGGCTAAGCTGCTGGGCTTCCAAGCCTTTTCCATCTCATCTCAACATCTGGAATTCTACCATGTTTCAAACCTAAAGATTCACAAAAGCTATTAATAAATATCATAGCCATATAATTTATCATTCACACCAAGACACTTCTGAGAGTGAAAGTGGGTACTACAAATAATTAAAATTGTATTATTTTGAAATGTCTATTTATTGACTAACAAACCGGTTTTCTCATAATGATGGATCTAGAGAATCACTCTTAATTCAGAAACTATTTTCAAAACTAAAATTCTTTCTTTAAAAAATGTCCAAGTCAGGCATGTGGCTTGCACCTGTGGTCCCAGCTACCTGGGAGACTGAGGTGGTGATGGCTGTAGTGAGCCGAGATTGTGCCACTGCCCTCCAGCCTGGGTAACAGAGAGAGACCCTACCTTAAAAAAGAAGAAATAAAAGCCCATATACATTAAGGCAAAATATAAAAACTTTATATTCTTTACATTCTTTATATTAATTTTATAGACATTTAAAAGTCATATAAATGTTAATTGGTCGGCGGGGCGAGGTGGCTCACGACGGTAATCCCAGTACTTTGGGAGGCTGAGGTGCGTAGATCACAAGGTCAGGAGTTCAAGACCAGCCTGGTGAAGATAGTGAAACCCTGTCTCTACTAAAAATACAAAAATTAGCCAGGTGTGGTGGCAGGCACCTGTGGTCCCAGCTACTCAGGAGGCTAAAACAGGAGAACTGCTTGAACTCGGGAGGCGGAGTCTGCAGTGAGCCGAGAGCATGACATTGTGCTCTAGCCTGGGTGACAGAGTAAGACTCCATCTCAAAAAAAGTAAAAAAAAAAAAAAAAAAAAAAAAAAAAAAAAAAAAAAAAAAAAAAACCATCTCAAAAAAAAAAAAAAAAAAAAAAAAAAGTAAGTGGACTTGGCTCTTGGCATATATTTACATACCTTGATGAGTTTTATAGCTGTATGTTTTGAATTCTGTCCTGGTATTTCTCTAAAAGTATTTGTTTTCAATATGAACTTGGTATTGATAATTTTTGTCAACCTTCCTTAATGTTGCGTTTTGTGCAACTTGAAGTTGTTGAAATCTTCAATGGACTCTTCTGTGAAGACCACACTATTTTAATTTTTGAAAACACCTAAGGGTAAGTGATAAGCTCAGAGCAAATCCTGCCAAAGGAAAACATACTCAATTCTTTTCTTGTCTTTTTTTTTTTTTTTTTTCGTGGAAAGCATAAATATTTCATTCCCGATATTTTTAAAGGAACTGTCTTTTTGCTTCCACTCAGAGTATAGGTTTTTAACAAAAACTTTAACAAGATCAAGCTTTTCATGCTCATTGTCTCTCTTTATTATTTTTTTGAATGTCTGACCAAATGTGCATGATGCAGTATTACAAGCCTTTTCAATTTCATTCCATTGTGCTACAGAATAAAAATTTATCCAGTAAAATACAGAAGTCTCATTAAAAAATTGTTTCCATGATATAGCTGCTCTAAGTAAAGATTATACAATTTTGAAATTAAATTTTGTGTACCTACTATTGGGCCTTCATCATATAATTTGCTCACTCCCTACTCTGCTATTGTAAGGACATATGGCAATATCTTTTAGTTCGCAGGCCATGGTTTTAATAATGGCAAATTCTCTAAAAGCTGCCTATGCTGAAGTTTCTGATGCTCCATTAATTGAATAAGATTTCCACTTGATTTGAGGGAAAAAAATGCAGACAAGATTTAAAGGATTCATACACTCAATAACAGTGTAGGATAGTTACAGTGAGATACAAAGAAGCTTTTCAAAGGCTGACATAGTTCTAAAATGTGACCAATGATGGGGCAAAGAGAGCAAGTGTGTTCTTGCCATAGTGAGGTGTAATTTTGTATTTAACTTCAGCCTTGTTGAAAAAAACTTCTGTAGTTCAATAACTGTGTAAATACAGGTATTGATCGACTTACCACCTATGCAACTTACGACCATTCGACTTTACGACTACAATCGCTAGCCACGACTGCTCCGCGTCTGACAGCGCAAACGTTGCCCAGCTGGGCATACGACAGTGCGGACCAGCTTCCGACAGCACTACCATCTCCGCGTGCACCATTTCAACTGTACATATAGCCTAATCAACTTACTACCAAATCGTGTTACGGCCGGTCCGTGGTCCCGACCGTGGTCGTAAGTCGAGCACTAGCTGTATATAAATATCTGTGCATTTTTACAACGGTCACTTCTAATTCTAAGGGTACAATATCACAACTTGTTTGGATACAATTATCGATTATAGGTACATTCTGTATTTAATGATTTTACAAAATACATTTCATATTATATGCTTATGTATTTTATTTAAATATCTTAATTAATTTCTTTTAAAAATCATATGTACTAGGCCAGGCACAGTGGCTCAAGCCTGTAATCCTAGCACTTTGGGAGGTCGAGGCGGGCAGATCTCCTGAAGTCAGGAGTTTGAGACCAGCCTGACCAACATGGAGAAATCGTGTCTCTACTAAAAATACAAAAAAATTATCTGGGCGTAGTGGTGCATGCCTGTAATCCCAGCTATTCAGGAGGCTGAGGCAGGAGAATCACTTGAACACAGGAGGCAGGGGTTGTGGTGAGCTGAGATGGCACCATTGCACTCCAGCCTGGGCAAAATGAGTGAAACTCCATCTCAAAAAAAAATCATATGTACTTACAGTATACAATAAGATGGTTTCATATATATATATAGATAGATAGATAGATAGATAGATAGATATAGAGAGATAGATATATATATATATATATATACACACACATAGTGAAGTGATTACTACAGCCAGGCAAATTAACATAGCCATCATCTCACAGTTATGTTTCTCTGCATGTGCATGCGTGTGTGTATGTGTATGTGTTAAGAAGACTTAAAATCTAATCTCTTAGCAATTTCTAATATACAATATAATATTGATCACAGCTCTTGTGGTCCTTGTGCTGTACATTTCTAGACTTGTACTTTATAATTGCAACTTCGTCTCTTTTGACCTATATCTTTCCATTTTTAATATTTTATTTACTGTTTTATTAAAATGTTTTATTTTCTATATTTTAATTTTTTTAATTATGAATTACATATACATATATCTCACCATCAATCAAGGTATATTTCTGCTACACATTTCGTATTTTAGTGAGGATGTTGTTTTTATTAAAACATTGTTCTCCAAGAAATTTTCATATATTATTAAAAAATAATTCAATCATGAACATTGAACTTTTTGAATGAATTTATAATCACAAACACCATTAGGTGTGTTACCTTTGACAAAATGAACTTCCAAAAGCATTCCTCTGATCCCATGAATCATATTAAGAAAACAAAAAAAAACTGGAATTAACTAATGTTCTATTTGAAGTATCTGATGAGATGGCTGTGATATAAAACTGACAGGATAACTTAGCTGTTTGCAAAGTTCTTTTGCTAACTGAGCTAAGATATTAAAAGTTACATCTACATTTTTACATGTCTGCAAGAAAACCTGAACTCCAGAAAGAACGAAATTATCTTAAAATGAGAGTTATCTGGCCTAAACGAAAAGTCATTCTTTGAAAACAATATGCAAAACTGCTGCATGTGTTTGTTACACTCTCATCTTTGAAATTTTAAAAATTAATAAATTGTAAAGCTTTCTTCAATAGATTTTTTCTTTTAGGAATCTGGTCAGTGATATTGTTATAACTTTTATGTGAATGGTAAATACTGATAGGTTACATATTCAATATCAACTTTCTTGATGAATCTAGTAAGCCATTTCTCCTTAAAAAGGTGCTTTTGGGGAGAGTAATTGCTACCAAAAGGGTTTATTGAAAAATTTAAAAAAAAATTACCAAAAAGTAAAATAAATGAATTGCTTCAGATGTATACCCTATACAATGTGACAAATCCTTGCAGTAAGGGCATGTCAACTATTCTCTTGATCTATAGGTTCTAACACAGAATGGCTCACCTCTCTCTAACACATATTTTAAAGTATAATTTGCTATAATTCTCACTGTTTCATCCGACTAAAGGCCAGTGGCCCCTGCACTTTGCAAACTATGGAGTGGTCCACGGCACAGCTGGCTGACAGACCACAAGGCTGGCTGGGGTAGCAGTATCAAATACTCCTCCTACACCGTGCTGGACCGGGAGGAGTTCACTGCCCCAGCCACTGGTGTCTCAGCACACTGTTTTATCAAGAGCACCTGCATACTTCATTCAAGGAGGTAATGGCTCGGCTGCACAGTGACAGGCTTGAGAGAAGAGAAGACGGTCATTGCTGGACAGACTGAGATTGCACTGGGAACTCTGTTCACTGCACATGCATCTCACGTGTAACTGGAGGGGCACCCTGGCAAGTTCAAAGTGAAAAGCAAAGGTCTATCAAGCCCATTCCGCCATACTTTTAGGCAACCCATAATGATGATACTTTATTTTAAAAAATGAGAAATGAGCTGAGTGTGGTGGTTCACACCTGTAATCCCAGTGCTTTGGAGGTCGAGGCAGGTGGATCACTTGAGGTCAGGAATTCAAGACCAGAAATTTGGCCACCATGGCAAAACCCCATCTCTACTAAAAATACAAAAATTAGCTTGGCCTGGTGGTGCATGCCTGTAGTCCCAGCTACTTAGGAGGCTGAGGCATGAGGATCACTGGACTGGGAGGTGGAGGCTGCAGTGAGCTGACATTGAGCCACCGCACACCAGCCTGGATGACGGTGAGATTCCATCTCAAAAATAATAATAATAATAATTAAAATAAAATTAAATAAAAAACGAGAAACTCAAGACAATGCTAATTAGGAAGGTTAAAGGCATTAACTGGGACTGTCCTGGACAAACGGAGATGTGTAGTCAGCTGTCAGTTAATGACTGTGCTAAGAAAATGTAATTAACATAGCTAAAAGTTGAGCACTTACCACAAGGCACACGCGAAGAGCTTGACAGGAATATCTTTTTCAATATGCCCGCAGTGAGCATATCTCTGAAATAAGTGTTATTTTCTTCATTAGACTTATGTCCTTTGTTTGTCTTGAGTACAAGTCTGAGGTAATGCAGGTACTACCTGAAGTCTTTGAGGTTTAGATACTAGATGGTGAGTAGCAATATTCATTCACATCATATTTACATCTGCTGATGGGTCTGTCTAGCAACACTAATCCCTTCTTCTGATAAGCACAGTCCAGTTTTCTCTGGGTGAATGAATCCCGTGTTTGTTAATCACTGCATTCCCCCTTATAGCCGCATGTCCCAAAATAAGAACAAGACCAGGCCTGGCATCTCTCTCCAGGTATTTGAAGCCTGACTGGAATGTCACAAGGACGGCAAATGTTTTGTTCCAAGTCATTCCAGTGGCACTACCTTGAAGTGGCTGTCCTAGATACCAGAACTACCCTGTTCTTATCCTTTATCCTTTCAACTCTTCTACCAGTTCTGTGAATTACCCAGTGTCCTTTGAATGCATCCCCTCCTTTTTTTTCTTTTTTAATGTGAGGTAGCAAAAATTGGTTTCTACAGCTTACAACCAAAGCACTCTGACTCCCTTAGCAATTAAATCTGGATCTGTCTAACTCCAGAGTCTGTGCCTTAACCATGGCGCCCTGGTATGTTCCTTAGCCACCACCTGGCACCAGACAGGCCGGCACTTTACCATGCTCTGATGAAATACACTGGAAGGAAACCACACAAGCCTCTCCTCCACAAGCTGCATCTGAGGCGCCTGGCCTTGCCCCACCCTCTGCTGGTTTGGCTGGCCTTGATTTCCCTTCAGTCATCCAGGAGAGATGCTTACTAATGTGGTGTCTTCCTCCTTGTGGTCTGCATTCCGCTTCAACAGAACCACAGGGGCAGCTCTCTGTAGCCTGCAGAAAAGCTGCATTTCTGTGAGTACTTTCCCAACCTCCACACCAGCCTTTTCCCAAGAAGTTGGAGAAAACACAGTACCCAACCAGAATTTCTCACTGTACCACATACATTTTCCCAAGCTAGAGAAAATAAAGTTTTCTGGGGAGGGAGGAAAGGAGGAAGGCAGCAGAATGAAATAATAGAAAACAGGATCAGATACCCAATAAATAGACTTCTTAAATGATGGCAAGTGGCAAAACTGCTGACAGGGGGCCGGGCGCGGTGGCTCACGCCTGTAATTCCAGCACTTTGGGAGGCCGAGGCGGGTGGATCACGAGGTCAAGAGATCGAGACCACCCTGGTCAACATGGTGAAACCCCGTCTCAACTAAAAATACAAAAAATTAGCTGGGCATGGTGGCACATGCCTGTAATCCCAGCTACTCAGGAGGCTGAGGCAGGAGAATTGCCTGAACACAGGCGACGGAGGTTGCAGTGGGCCGGGATTGCGCCACTGCACTCCAGCCTGGGTAACAAGAGCAAAACTCTGTCTAAAAAACAAACAAAAAAAAAACTGCTGACATGAAGAATCATGTAAAAATTATGTCTTCATAAAACAACACATTTGCAAAGGACACTGCCCCTAGAATGGCTACCTCAGCTTGGTACAATTGTCATTTGCTTCTGCCAGAATTTCAGATGCCCCTTGTATTAATGTATGCAGAAGGAAGACAGAAAACAGTGAAAAGGCAGCAATTGTACAGGGACATCTGAAAACCAACACAAAAGAAACAGGAAATGTAGGCCATTGCCATAGCCAAAGTTTAAGTAGTTAGTGACTACTATTTGAGTCACTTAGTTTTTAAAAGTAAAAGAACAACTTATGATCTCATCAAAGATATTCTGGCACACAGAATTAGATAAATGGCTTTGCACCAGTTTTCTATTTCTGCAGGCAATGATATCACCAAGTCAAAGGGAAGCAAATTGGGAGACAATGATGCTGAAGTTCAAACTACAGCAAACAGTAAGAACTCTATGGGGAACTTGAGGGAGGTTTGAATTTTCTAAATGCATAGAATTTAAGAGCGGCAATCATTAGCTGTCGACCCATTTAACTCACTCATGGATGAGTATGTTAGGACTCAGAGAGATTAAATGGCTTGCTCCAAGGTCACAGACCCAAGCAAACAGAAATCAAATCTTCTGACCTTATTCTAAAAACATTCTTTCCTTTTCATCGCATTGCCCTAATTCATTCATGTCCTGCACTAAAGGGCACGAAAGTACAGTCTGCATCTCATGAAGGAAACGTGACTGGACCTCCCTCATAAAACCACTAGGGAAGCACCACACTGTCTGACTTGCTTCCCTTCTGTCTACTCCCAAGAGACTTCATCCAAAAAAAAAGGTCTTCGCTCCATTCTTCCAGGTTACTTAGAGTAGGTACCCTTTGGCCAGAGCCAAGTTAGAGAAGTGCCAGGGAAAGGTCAGATGCAGCCTTCGTCCATACGCACCTCACCCAGGATTCTTTCAACAAGAAAAGGGCATTACTTTGTGACCAGCCTGGCCAACATGGCGAAACTCTGTCTCTACTAAAAATACAAAAATTAGCTGTGCCTAGTGGCGCATGCCTGTAATCCCAGTTACTTGGGAGGCTGAGGCAGGAGAATCGCTTGAACCCAGGAGGTGGAGGTTGCAGTGAGTCGAGATTACGCCACTGCACTCCACACTGGGCAAGAAAAGGAAAAGAAGATGGGAGGAAGAAAGGGAGGGAGGGAGGGAGGACTAATGGCTTCAGTAGAAATGCAACTGCCTTGTTTCAATTTCTAGCAACCCATTTAATTTATGCTGTGGGCTCTCCCAATTCAATTGAGGAGCACCTTGTCTTAACTCAGGTATCTTAGCCTTCTCTTCATGCTGCTATCCTGCTGTAAAAAAATGGGAATTAGAAAGTGACTAAATGCTGGTGTAAGTGAGAGCTGCTTTGAGGAGGTCTAGAGGAGTCAGTCATAGGTAACTTAACAGCCAACTCTATTTTTTGTGTAAACTAAAAACAAACAAACAAAAAATACATGGATATTCAACAATTGAACTCAGCCAACATCTACTGAGTACCTGGTGTGTGTGGTCACTCTGCTGGTGTTAGAGACACGGTGATGAACAGATCCCTCCCTCAAGCAACTTAAAATCTAGAGGAGTCAGACCTTACACTTTGTGATCAGTAAAGTAAGTTCCATCAGACTTATTTGTAGTCAAATGGTTAACTTGGCGGATCTGATTCCCTTGGCATTTCCTTTCCCCTGCTGGTGCCCTTGAACGATAACTCTTAAAAATGAAACAACCAAAAGCCTAGTGACACGGATAAAAGGAAAAAATAAGGAGCCTGGAAACTTAACAACTCGAATCATCTTATCTTCTGAGATAATCTAGAACTTACTATTTTATCATCAGAGGAGGATGTCTTTCCAATTTAGAACACCAAAAGATGGAAAAAAATTTTTAATCATTTCTTATCCTTTAAGATCTGTCCTAGATTCCATTCTGTGAAACTACAAGTAGCATCAAATTGCCTAACTCAACAAATATGTAAGTCCTGAACACCCTAGAGAGTCCCTTCCACTCCCCAGGGCCCCCAGCATAGTCAGTGAAAGCAGATGTGATCAGAGAAGATATCTATCACTCTCAAAACTGGCTCTGGGGTTGTATAATTAGCTATGCAACCCCTAAATTATAGCAGTCTGGGGAAAGAGGGTGAAACTATTTGTTTATTCACAATGAATGATAATGTAAAACAGTTAATTGCCTTCAGATGCTCATGCTCCTATTAAAACGAAAGGTTAATGAATTACTTATTTAGGCTACCCTACATAAATGAAAGGATTACATTTTAAAAATTAACATTTCCTAAAATTCTATTTAAAATGAAACTAAGAATAATAAAATTACCCA
This sequence comes from Cebus imitator, assembly GCF_001604975.1. Classification (NCBI taxonomy): domain Eukaryota; kingdom Metazoa; phylum Chordata; class Mammalia; order Primates; family Cebidae; genus Cebus; species Cebus imitator. Next base: position 9,677,502 of record NW_016107358.1, read on the forward strand.
TATCTATTGCTCTCAATCAGAACAACATTGAGGAAAATATTTTAAATATATTTAGAGAACTGTAAGAAGTTTGAATACCATTGGCATTTATTTACCATGTTAATATCTTATTTACCATGGTAACGGTTAACACAGGCTTTTAACTGAAGGTGTGAAATGATGTTTGTTGAAACTTTTTTATTTCTATTATTAATAAAATCAACACCCAATGCTCCTTTGACTTATTTTTCTGACATTTAATCCATAACAGCCAATCATTTTAGATGTTGTTCAATTTGTCCCTTATCCCACATTAAGATTTTCATTTGCATAGGGCCTGGCAAAAAGATTCACTATTTTAGAACTGCTCCAAACTCAACAGAGTTGCAATGATGCTGGCCCCTGGTCTGCTCCTAACATCTTGGCTTCCTTGTCCTCATGGACTCGTTTCTCTGGGAGCAATATCAAATTCAAATTCACTCCTTCCTCATGTGGACTCACTCATTTCAAACATGATCAGTTTTATATTATAACGATCATTATATGTATTGTTGTATTTTATATAATGATAACGATGCTACCATTCTTATAAGTAGGGATTTGGAGTTTTCAAAGTCATCATACACAAGATTTCATTTAAGTCTCAGTTCTATCCCATAAGGGAATTAGTCTTACTTTTATTGAATGCTGTTCACAGTCACAGGATTAGAGCTTATTCACCCCATTTGGGGCTGAATCATGCCTTCTCAAAACATATATTCAGAGCTGGGTGCGGTGTTACATGCACATAAGCCCAGCTAATCAGGAGGCTGAGGTGGGAGGATTGCTTGAGGCTAGGAGTTTGAATCCAGCCTAGGCAATATAGCGAGACCCCCATCTCTTAAACAAAAATTAAATTAAATAAAAAGAAACAACAACAACAACAAAAGCTTCATGTATTAAAGTCCTAACCCCCAGGACCTCAGGTTGTGATACAGCCTTTAAAGAGGTAATTAAGAGGTAGTTAGTTAAAATGAAGCCATAAGATGGTCCCTAATCCAATTTGACTTGGATGTCCTTATAAGACAAAGAGATTACGACACAGGTACACACAGAGGGAAAGACCATGTGAGGACACAGGGAGAAAGTGACCCTGCAAGCCAAGGAAAGAGGCCTCAGGAAACACTCTGATGTCAGATTTGTAGCCTCCAGAACTATGAGAAAATAAATTTCTGACATTTAAGCACTCCGGTCTGTAGTATTTGTTATGGCACCCCTAGCAAGCTAACACACACACACACACCCGTCTCTTGTATGCTCTACACAGATGTCCAGCTTTTAGGTAGAGCAAATTCACTAATTTCCCAAAGCTCCTCCCTCTCTTGATGACAAAGTATTCTGATTGCTGAACACCTCATAAGGCTTCGTTTTAAATAATCTTATACTGATTCCTATAGTACCAGCACCAGAGTCGTCAACTGAAAAACAGAAGTGACAAATGGTCCACTTAAGCAATGTGCTCTGTTACAGGGCAACTAGAGAAACATGCAAGATACTCAAAAGCTGAGTACCAAATAGAGTATTAACCTCCCTCCACCCTCCCCCCCAAAAAAAGATAAGAAGAAAAGGACATATATTGTTTTATATGGCCAAAGTAATCGGGAAGAAAGTAGAATTAGCTGGGGATGGGCAGTGGGGGACAGTTGGGCATGGATCCTAGTGGAAAAGCAGGTCATAGTAATTTGGGATGATTTTAACGTGACAAGCTTTCTTCCACATACAGACAGTGAAGGGCTGGTTAGCTGCTCAGGCAGGGCCTTACTGAATATTTTACAGGATTACAGTCCAACAGCACTGCACTTGGGACTGATTAGGCCTGATACACAAATTGTCATCTATTTACTATTCCTGCTTAAATCATGAGAATTTAAATACAACTCTCTCAGAGTCCACATTGTTCTATTATGGTCACTGCCCTTGATTACTTCAACTGAGAAGATAATTAGCGTGGATCAAGCCAACTGCAAGCTGCATAAGCTACTGCCTCAGTATTACTGGTTTAATTTTTGGATAAAACTTTCTAATGATCTTCTGATCCAGAGAAAGGAGCAAATTTAGAACAGATAACCTGAAGGCTTAAGGGCTGCTGTTCCATTAGGAACCCTTTAGCCTGAATCGCAGGCTTCCATTTTCCCTTCCTAGCTCCAGATGCGTTTTTTGCACCTTTCTGTGTTTCTATCAGACTAGACCCTAGAAGCATCAGTGGAACAGGGGAAGTGTTCCCATTTCCAATTCACTTTTAATTATAGAAAACAGTTGGCAAAATATCAAAGCCCCATGTACAATTTCTTCTGACTCCACTGGGAGCACAGGGGCTTGCCAAGGGGAGAGAATAACAGAGAAAAACAATAAAGTTTGAGAATTATGACAATGTGGAAAAGGAAAGAAAAGATGAAACAAAGGCAGAAAATGATGACAAATTTACATCTTCCAGGTGGCACGCTACCTTGGCTCAAAAGGAAAATGTGCGTTATAATTTAAGGCAGCTACAATTTTCACGGGGTTCAACCTGAGTCACATTTTGACCTCTACAGTTTCTATAACTGGAAAAGGATTTTATTATCTGCGAGGGAAGAAAATGAAGGCAGTGAGAGGGAAGGAGGGAAAACAACAAATTTCTCAGCTCTGGCAGACCTCTGTCACCCAGAACGCTTGACCTCACACAGTAGTCATCTTAGGAGGTGTATTCCGAAGAGAAGAGCAATTACCCCCTGAAATAGGCCAACATGTTCATTTGTTTAAAGGGGTCAAAAAGAAAGGGATGAATCTGAACTATAAGGAAGCTTATAATAGAGTTATTTTCAACTGCCTTTTCCTCATCTAGTTTTCTTTTGACGTTTTAGACCATTAGGACACCTTGAACTCGCTCTAGAGGAAAAGAGGGAGAGAGGAAAAGGAAGATAATAAAGCCCCTCGGTGCTGACTATGTTTGAAGTTTCGTTCCTCAAACATGTGAACTTGTACAGGCAATACGGCAAGGGAGACACGGGAATGATAAAGGAGGATGAGATGTGAAAGAGACAACAGAAGAGAATAGTCCAAGTGGAAAGGATGGGTAGTGGGAAGAGAGGGAAGAGAATTAGCGGGATGAACCTGATAACGGAGCTTGCCCTTCCACAGGAGGACCACCTTCCCAAAACGTAGGAAATAAGTCTCTACAGGGCAAATTGAAAATCTGCTCTTATGAGAAACAGGAACATACAAAAAGAACAAGAACCTATCAAAGACACCTAAACATGCAGAGTTTCAAAGCCGGCTGAGAAGGGAGGCAGTGTGAAGCCGCAGCCAGTATAGACCAGTATTCCAGTCCAGTGGCTGCACAACCTTGGCAGGCTTCCTGAGCCTTCTTGGCCTTGTCTGTGAACTAAAGGATGGGTGGGCTATATGGTCACCAAGGCTGTTTCTTTCTTTGAAGGTGTTATGGTTCGAAAACCTAGAATTTTACTTTGTAAAACCAAACCTGACTCAAACAAGTAGTCACTGACTACTTAAACTCTGAGTATATACCCTAAATTTGAAACCATCCCCCCAAAGCCTACTTGACACCACAGAAAAAGAAAAAACAGGGGAAACAGAAAACAAGAGCTAGAGAAAAACAAGCAATGTAAGGAGTATTGGAACGCTCCCAACGGTGGCTCAAGAGGAACTTTTTGTCAGGAATTCCAATAGCTCTCACTGCAGAAGCAGCCCCAGCACTCCCGGTCATTGTATCAGATGACACTGTCCCCTGTGTCTGTAAACTGAAATGGTATTTTCACAATATACAGAGGTATGCCATTAATGTAAGAGACAAAATAAAAGCAAATGACAGTAAAATATTTATGCAGCCATTTGTACTTTATAAAGTAATTGAATTCTCATTTCATCTCTAATGCTTTTCTGACAAAATGTTATAAATAATTTGTTAAATGTTTGTGAGCACCTACTATGTAAGAGATATTCATTCATTCTGTGTACTTTCTGTGCAGTATTTCTTTTAAACCTCAAAACAACTCTATGAATAACAAGTGTTACTGGCTCCATTTTATAAATGAGGAAACTGCGTTTAAGAGCCATCAAGTAACCTGTCTAAGGTCACAGAGCTAGTTAGCAATACAGTTAGAAGTTAGACCTCAAGTCCTAGCTGGCTGGTCTGGTGCAGACATAAGGTCCCCTATGGAGACTGTAAGTCTGACTATCCATTCCCCTTGGAGGTCAATACATTACAGTCTGCATCTAGCCACACAACAAAAGACATTTGTTCTATCAATGTTTTGTCAGACCCTTCTTTAATTTAAAGCAGTATTTCTTAAATGTTGTTCTGAACTGACCACTCTACTAAGACATATGTGATCCCTACCTTCTAGAATATCAAATTCTACCTGGAGAAAAGAGGAATAAATGAGAAGAAAAGAAACTATCCAATAGTGTAATATGTGGCTTGTTTCTTTCTTTCTTTTTTTTGAGACAGTCTCCCACTTGTCACCCAAGCTACAGTGCAATGGTGCAATCTTGGCTCACTGTAACCCCTGCCTTCCGAGTTCAAGCAATTCTCCTGCATCAGCCTCCCAAGCAGCTGGGATTACAGGCACCCGCCAATATGTGGCTCATTTCTAAATAAGAAGTACACAGAATACAGGGTCACAGGAGAAAAAATCCAAAGGAAAACAATGTGTAGGTGCCTTTATGAGCCATTGAGACCATATTACAAAAAGAGCAGAGGCAAACATCAGCTCATTCCCACAAGGGCATGCGTATAAGGTTGGAAACCTTGAAGTGGTGGGTGGCAGGGGAGGAGCAAGGTCTGCAGAGTGTAAGGCAGCACAACCCGACTACAGCCACCATGCAAACTCCATAAACAAAAGGTTACAGGGAAAGCCAGGCACGGTGGCAAATCTCCATGTCAGTCTCTCCAACCAGGAACCCCTGGACTATGAGATCCTCGGCTTATTCATTTTCATATATTCACTCTCAATACTAGGCCCAGAACATGGTGGGGGCTCAACAAATACTTGTTGAATAGAAAATAAAGTTCACAGAAAATATGCCAACTGCCAACATTGGCATTTACAGATCTAGTACAATGCTTAACACAGAGCAGATACTCAATATATATTTGGTGACATGATTATATTGCTGGTAGAATTTTAAATCTGTACTTAAAGTAAAGCTGTGAAGAGATGCCCATTTAAACAAAACCAGCAGTAAATAGTAATACTGCATCGATGTTTACATTATATATTTTACTTTTTCAGTTTATTCTTTAACGCATTTCTTGAGCTAGGAAAGTCAAATATATACTATCTTAATAAATCAGTCCTGTAGTGAGTTATCTGAAGTACTGTAGAAAGATCTCACTTCTTCTTTTAAGGCTGTTTTATAATATATATATTAGAATTATGTTTTTAAACAAAAGCATTCAAATATGACAATATACTATCTGTGTTTTCACCACTCGAAGTGCTGTTTGGTAGTTGAAACTTAAACTACTATTTTATGAAATGCCATTTAATAAAGTGACCAAAATGTGTTCTGCTTTTTAGTGCATTTTCACAGGTTTGAAAATCTATGTACATACTGTTTCATAGAAAATAAGGAGTTCTTACTGACCTAGATAATGGTAGTTCTTTCACACATTTAATGATTTAATATTGGGAGGTCAAGAAGTTTGGCTGTTGAATCTGCTATGTACTAAATCCTGTAAAAGGAGATCTCTAACCTCAAAAAGAATTTATATACCAGGGGAAAAAATAATCTTTACAATAACACCATGAGGTCGGTGTTACGAAGATTCTGCTAATTTGACTGGATATCATTTTAATAGAATTCATTGTGCTTCGTACTTACATGTGAGGTGTTAGAAGACTAGCATTACCTATGACATCTGGTGGGTACAAAAGCAATGAGTGTTAAAGGAACTAGTGAGGAGAGGGTAAGATTACAATGGAAACAAAAATTAGGGATGAGTATAAAATATGAACAGGTAAGAAAATGACAAATCTGCCATAAAGCAGATGCAGAAGAAAAAATTCTCATACTTTTTCAGAGAAGACCTCCTGCAACATGGGGAAGTACTGTGTTTATGGAACCCTCAGTAACTGGCAAGAGACAGGGAAGGAATTAATGACATGGAGAACGTTTTGAGTGCAGGCTGGAGGATTAGCATCGGTGGTACGCGAAGACTGACTTGACGTCACTTCAGGAAAATGCAGGAGATGGAGAACTGAAGGCTAAGTATTATCAAAATGCTGCTAAAAATGGTATTACAAGGTTTACTTAATTCTGCACAGCAACAATTACTGTGGCCGTGTCTGGTAAGGATTCCCTTCTCTTAAGGGAAATGGCACAACTAATTTTCAGGGAAGAAAACACAAAATGAAAACATAGAAATGACTCAATTTTTAAAACAGGCAAAAGATTTGAATAATTCCTTCACAAAAGAAGATACACAAATAGCCATCAAAAACATGAATATAGGCTCAATATCATGAGTCAACTGAGAAATGCAAAATAAAAACACAATGAAATGCCACTACATAACTACTGGAAACGCTAAAGAGAACTGACGATAGGATGTGTTGCTGAGAGTGTGGAGGAGATGGAGCTCTCCTTGTATTCGTTGTCTATTGATGTGTAAACAAATTATTTCCCAAATTTTGCAGCTTAAAACAACAAACATTAATTGTCTCACACAGTTTCTGACGGTCAGGAACCTAAGAGCAGCTTAATTGAGTAGTTTTCCGGGTCTTTCGTGAGGTTGCAATTAAGAGGTCCCCTAAGGCTGCGGGCATCCAGAGGTATAACTGGTTGGATATCTGCTTCTAAGCTCACTCCTACAGCTGTGAGTAGGCAGTATCAAGTTCTCACTGGCTGTTGGCCAGAGGCCTCAGTTCCTCACTATGCGGGTCTCTGCATAGGGCAGCTCACAATACAGCACCTGGGTTCCCCCACAAAGCAAATAATTCAAGAGAGCATAAGTAGCCAACCAAGATGAAAGCTGAAGTGTGTTTTACAATCTAAGCTCAGAAGTGATGCACCACCTCTTTTGCTATATTCTATTGATCACACAAACCCATGCTGACACAATATGGGAAGAGACTGTATTACCGACATGAACCCAGGGAAGCAGGGATCACCGGGGGCCATCTTGCAGGCTGGTGGGAACACAAAATGGTACAGTCGCTTTAAAAAATACTGTAACAATATTTTATAAAAGTAAACACACAGCCCTCTATATGAAACTTCACTCCCAGATCTAAGTAATAAAATAAGAGAAATGAACACATTATCCATACAAAGATGTGTACATGAATGCTCACAGCAGCGTTAATACACAACATCCCCAAACTGGAAGCAATCCAAATGTCCTCAGCTGATTAATGGATAAACAAAGTGATATATCTACGCCATGGACTGCTACTTAGCAATGAGAAAGAACAAAGTATTAATATATACAACATGGATGAACCACAGAAATACTTTGTAAAGTTAAAGAAAGCAAACGCAAACATCTAAATATTACCCAAGTCCTTTTATATGACAGTCTAGAAAATGCAAACCATAATGACAGAAGAAAATCAGCGATTGCGTGGGTTTGGGGATGAAGAGAGAGGTCAACTACAAGAGCCACAATGAAGCTTTTTAGGGTGAAAGAATTTTCTGTATCTTGATACTGTGGCTATGCAACTCTACATAACTCCTGAAGTTCATCAAATTGCACATGAAATGGATGGGTTTTATTTTATGTAAATAATACTTTAATAAAAAATATTACCATGATGTGCATGGTATTATCATATGCTTTTCAACTCCAAAGAAAACTATGGCAATGTATTAAAACTTTCATAACCTATTTATTCTAATATAAGTTAACTACACATAAAATGCAAAAACATTCTATAATAATAGCCAGCAATGAATAATCAAAAAACAAATTTAAAACCATTAGTGACTGGTAGGCCTATGTGAAGACTAATACACCTGTACAGGAAAGAGTGATAAAGCCCAGAACTGTAAGTAATGGTGTCGTGAATAGGTAAGGAAATGTGGAAGCATGTTACATGGGTTGAACTGACTGAATTTGTCAACTGACTGGAGATGAAAGAGAATCAAAGGAGAAATTCAATGTCATGATAACATTGAAATATCAAATGTCACCTTCCCAGTGGGGCATCTGCTGATTGTCTTATTTTATTTTTATTTTTTTGAGATGGAGGTTCATTCTGTCACCCAGGCTGGAGTGCAGTGGCTCAATCTCAGCTCACTGCAGCCTCTGCCTCCCAGGTTCAAGTGATTCCGCTGCCTCAGCCTCCCGAGTACCTGGGCCTATAGGCGTGTACCATCACGCCCAGCTTATTTTTGTATTTTTTCATAGAGACAAGGTTTCACTATGTTGGCCATGCTAGTCTCAAACTCCTGACCTCAAGTGATCTGTCTACCTGGGCCTTCCAAAGACACAGGTGTGAGCCAGCCACACCCAGCCTGATTGTCTTATTTTAAACTGAAATACCCCTACTCTCACTCCTACACTCAGAATTTCTTATCCTTCCCTGATTCATTTTTCACTTTATCATTTATGATCTGATGACACTAGATAATATAATTTACTCATTTTCCTTGCTGATTGCCTACCCCACCATACTGTAAGCTTCAGAAAGGTAGAATTTTGGCCTGTTTTATTCACTGCTATACACCCAGTGCCTAGAAACATACCTGGAACATAGTAAAAGCACAACAAATATTTACTTCATGAAGTGACTGAAAACATCAAAAGAAATCAGGACACCGGGAAAATAAACAGGCATGTATGTGTCTGTATGTTTGAGGAAAGCAGGAAGAAATGATGGATTCAGATTTAAATACGCAGAGTATGAAGTATTTAACAGCCAAATAAAAGCCAGAGACTGCAAGAGAAGTTAGGTTGGTGATTTTTCCAAAGATAATGGCTGAAGCTCTGCAAAGACCTAAGATTTCCAAGAGGCACCTCGGATTCAACAAGTCCACAACTAAACTCTTAACTTCCATTAAACCTGTTCTCTTTCACGAAACGGATCTACAGCAAATAAACAAAAATCTACAACATTTTCTTTAGTACTGTACTATAAAATTATTCATTTGACCATGAACAGGTGAATCTGAACACACTGTAATGATGACCTCATGTATTGTCAAATATTAGTACAGAGCAAATAATTCTATCCTTGGTATCAAATACAAGTACATTAGATTAGAAATATTTAGGCAGTACAATAGTAGATATTAACCCTACTAAATCTTTCAGCTCTGATAGAACTGGTGGAAGCCGGAGTACTTAATATATATAGAATCAGTCAAAAAGTTCTTCACAAGGAACAGAATTACAATCTACTAAAGATAGCCGTTTAAACACTACCACTAATGTAACATCTGCACTTTTTGCCTTAAAGTTTGAGCATTTCAGTTACTGCTGTTTAGGGGAAAGTTGGGATCAAGGTAGGGAAGATTCAGAAAGACAGAGGTAAAGAAAGGGTCTAGGCTTAACACAAAAGCAAAAGGTGAACTCCAGGGCATAGAAGGAAACACATTTGTCCAAGGACACAGGTGATCATAACATCTACTTTTTGATGAAGAGTAAAATCCAAAAGAAATAATCTTCAAGCAAAGAACACTGCTTCAAGGAGAGAATATTCACCGGAATAAGTCCCAGAGTTCAGCTCCTATGCCCCTACAACATGGGATAATACAGAATTCAGTCTGTTCATCAATGCTTACTGAGTCTTTCCACATTTCACACACATGGAGCATGTGTCCTCATAGAGTCCAGGTGATGTAAGCAACTGAAGCCACTGAGGGGTCTGACGATTGTGGGATCTAAAAAAATCATGGCATGTCAATTACCAAAGGGTCTTTAGAGCAGTCTGGTTAAACCACTCATTTTCCAGAGGATGCCCTGAGTATTAAAGCCATGTATCTACATCAGATGTCAGTGAGTGGCAGTGACAAGAAGGGAACCCAGGCATGTTGGGGAGACCACAGAATCTGCCCTCAGACCAGCGAGGGTTAAATCTGGCTCTGCCAGTGACTGAAATGTGTGACTTCTGGCAAGTTATCTTCTCTATGCCTCCACTCTGTAATAATGGGTGATATGGGAACAGCAACAACAATGCCAAATGCACAGGGCTATTGTAGGTATTAAAGGAGATCACTGAGGTGTGTTTTTTACTTTGGCACATGGTTGCTGAGTGCTCACTATACGTTAGGAATTGTAGCTCGGGTTGGTTCTATGATCACTTTGATTCTGTTTTTGTCAGTGGTCACTGGAGACTGGTTCTCACTAAGTCTGCTCCAGGATGTACAGTCATGGGGTTATTGAGTTTAGCTCGCCTCCACAAGCCTGTCTGTGCAGACAGCTTGTTCCTACAACATCGACACCCATGCAGGTGCACCAGAGGTTGTGTGATGATCCCAGAGGTCCGGGGAAACAGCAAAGCACCTGGATGTAGAAACTGAAAGACAAACAAATGAAAAACCTTCTCTGTCTAAGCAATGTTATTTCAGCTGAGTATTATCATTTCATGTACACCTTACTTTGTGATTTATCTGAAAGAATCATCAATACCCCTGGACATGAGCAGCCAATATTCGATCGCCTTTTCTGTTGGTGATGAGGCCGTTCTAGGATTCTGTGTGATGCATGTGGCATGAAAAAACTGATGAATGAGTAGGTAAATCATACAATGCAATTGATCAAAGATTCATTTGCGATTGCTAATAACACTGCCATTATCAGCTGATCATATTAACATTTAAAGACCATGATCTCTCTTCAGAGAAGACAGAGGTAGATCATTTTGCTTGGAAAGACAGAAAGATTAACTTCTAGTGGCCTGTTCATGCATTACCATGATGGAAACATGGCTGACAGCTGACCACGAGAAATGAAGGCAAGCAATGCGAAGCTTAAGCCCACACCCCAAGATACTGACCTCCTGATATCACATTTGCCTCATTATAAGATATTTTAAAAGTTCTGTTGCTCAGCAACAAAATATACTAGTATTGAAAGAGAAGCTAATCAATACAGCACTGGCCATCCCTCCTCACAAGCAAAGGGAAAGCAATCATTTACTTGGGAAGTTCCAATGGAGAAGCCTTCTCCCTTGTGAGATAACCTTTATCTCTACCCCTACCACTAAGCTGAACAAAGATTTACCACAAATTCTTCGTGAAATTACCACAGAGTGAGACCTTACCTGAATAGAAGGTTAAAATAAAACAGCCATAGAAATGACAGACAACAAGAACAGACCTGTTCTTTGTGGAAACAGAGTTTGGGGCTTAGGGAAACACTTCTTTTTCTGGTCAACTACTAAGACTAAAAGAAAACCTAATCTCTAACTTCTCAGGTGTCCTGTAGAAAGGAAATAATCCCTTCTTCCAAATATGAAAATACATAATATATAAAAAGTTAAACTTTACTAAAATTAGTAACAGAAATGAATCTGTTTCTATATTAATAGCTAACATTTACTGAGTGTAAATGGCCCTGTGCTAAGCACTTTATATTCATTAAATCCTTACCACATCCTTGAGAGAGGTAATGCTATAATTTCCATTTTACAGTTGAGGGAAAAGAAGTTCAGAAATAATGAATAACTATTCTAAGTCCCCAAGGCTGGCAGTGGCAAAGTTAGGATTCCGCTTAACTCTGGAGCAGAACTGCCTGACGGAACTTCCTAAGTGTGAAAATGTTCTGTGTCTGTCCGGCCCAGTTCAGGAGGCATCAGCCACATGTGGCTAGTGGGCACCTGCAATGTGGCTGAGACTGAGGAGCTGAAATCTCAATGGCACCTAATGCTAATTCATTTGGATGTACACAGCCGTGTGTGGCTTAAGGCTACCCTGCAGGACAGGGCACTCTAGGGCAGGGGTTCACAAACCGAAGCTGCAGCTCAAATCTGACCAGTGGCTTGTTTTGGATGGTCTTAAGCAAAAAATGTTTTTTCTATTTGTTAAAAGATCTAAAAAAAGACAAAGACGCAACAGAGACAGTACAAAGCCTACGAAGCCTAAAGTATTTACTATCAGGCTCTTTACAGAGAAAGTCTGTGGCCCCGGGCCTGAGAGCTATGCTCTTAGCCCCACAGTCACTGCCCCCCAGGAAAAAGGACTTCAAACCCAGTGCCCGCTACTTTAAATCTTAACAGTATGAAGATAACATAAAGAACCGTATCATATGAGAATTTTCCTAATTCCCATTAGAGAATTTAAGGGATCCAAGCCTGATCAAAGGCAAAAAATGCTGACCAAGGTATGCCCTCATTAAGTTTCATACAGTCAGCCTCTAAAATAACACTTAACATTTACAAAGTGCTTTTGCATTCATTATCTCACGTTTTATTTAAAACAATCTCATGAGCAAAGTATGCCCATTTCGCAAAGGAGAAAAGTGAGACATGATGCTCAGTGCTATATCAAAGGAGAGGCAGCTCCAAGTCCACTGACTTAGCCACGAAACAAAATTTCTGTAGAAGCTAAAAAACAATGGTGCATGTACCAGGGTCACAGGAGTGGCCAATAAGTTTGACTGATTTAAGCAGAATAGCTAAGGCCATGGGCTTCTCTTTCTTTGGGAGGAAGAGCCTCTCCTCTCCACCAACTGAGTGCAGAGGGAGAACTCCCTCCAGGGCCACTTCTGGTTTCCAGAACACCTGCAGTGTCTAAGGTGGCTTTTTCACAGGGATTCCTGAAAACCAGCACAAACACAGCCCCAGGAGTTCAGGCCCCTTTAAGGTGAACAGCTGTACCCCATCTACCTGGCTTTCAGGTGCAGGCACTAAGGATACCATTCTCTCAGCAACAACAGAGTCTCTTTGGAAACTCACTGTGCCCTTCAACCCAGCTAGGAAGTTTCTCTCTGACACACCCTCCAGGCCACTCCTGTGATTCTTGGGATGTGAGGGCCCTCTGGGGTTTACAGAGGAAAGCAAACTATCCTTTTCTTTTTTACCCTGGGACCACAGACTGTCCCCCAGGCTTCCCAGAGGTTACATGTGAGATTTCAGTATTTTGTATCTTTTCCTTATGCTCTAAACCTCACTGCCCAATAAAACGGCCAGCGGCTATTTAGGTTTATACTAATTAAAACTAAATAATATTGAAAACAAGTCCCTCAGTTACACGTACTTGCAACTCAACTGCAACAGTCACATGTGGTCAGTGGCTACCCTACTGGACAGCACAGATATCGAACATTTCCAACATCACTGCAAGCCCCACTGGACTGTGTTGCCACCTAAAACCTAATATTCACACAATTCTGATTAGACGCAAATGCATGATGAGAGAGAGCATGATTTCCTTCTAACTTTGATTGGTAATGCACCAGTGCCACATAATCATTACCAGATAATTCCTTCACAGCATAGTGAATTCAATTCACCATTACGATAATTTTTTGAACACTGCCTTCTACATGTCTCCCTTTGCCCATCCAGCAATAATGGAATCACTTACCTATGTGTTTGCCTGAAAGCGTTTTCCTTATTTTTTGTTTATTTCCAAAGACAGGTTCTCACTCACTCTGTTGCCCAGGCTGGAGTGCAGTGACACGATTCTAGCTCACTGCAGCCTCGAACTCCTGGGCTCAAGCAATCCTCTAGCCTCAGCCACCTCAGTAGCTACTGCCTGAAAGTTTTATTGGACATTTCAAATTTCCAAGTCTTTTTTCCCTGGAGTATTCTGTTGGTGGCATGCATTGTATCTGTTCAAATTATTCTATGAACCACTACAGGTTTAGAAATGCACGTGTAGCTATCTGCTATTCACAGGCTCTGGTTGTCTTTGTCTTAATGCCCTCTTCACCTGCTCATCCTCTTCTTCATTTCCATCTCTTGGGCTACCTTTGTTGAGCCAGTTTTATAGCATATTCTAAATCTCCTCAACACAACCTTTATTTATTTTTTATTTTTTTTGAGACGGAGTCTTACTCTGTCGCCCAGGCTGGAGTGCAGTGGCATGATCTCGATTCACTGCAACCTCTGCCTCCTGGGTTCAAGTGATTCTCCTGCCTCAGCCTCCCGAGTAGCTGGGTCTACAGGCACGTGCCACTACACTCAGGTAATTTTTGTATTTTTATTAAGACAAGATTTCGCCATGTTGGCCAGGCTCAAACTCCTGACCTCAGGTGATCCGCCGACCTCAGCCTCCCAAAGTGCTGGGATTATAGGCATCAGCCACCATTCCTGGCCTAATACAAGCTTTAAGTTAGCACTGTGAAAAAAATTCAGTAGCGAATTACTTTGGGTTGCTCCAAAAGCAGAGCCAAAGACAAGGACTTTGTTGCAGGTGGGTCTTTTGAGAATTGATTCCATAACGATAGAGTGAAGGAGCAGGGGAGTGATAAAAGGAGAAAAGCTACAATCAAGGTGTGTTTTGAAATTGCCACTGTGAGCAATAGTATCCACTGAACAGAATACTTCTAGAAATTGTCAGCTTAAAAGAAAACCCAGGAGTTTGGGGTATCTATCCACCAGCTCCCATCTCTCCTTATTTGACGGCTGCCATTCAAGAATGCTCTTGCACATGGACCCAGGGAGTGCTCACGGAGCTGGAGAATGGACAGATAGACGTATGGCTCCTTGTAGGCCCTGGCAGCAATGGTCAGTCTGAGCTCCAGCAATTCCTTCTATGGCAGCTGTGGCAGAAACCAGAGCTGGGTCAAGAGGAAGAAACGCAGGTACCTAAGGCAGGCTTCTTCACAAATGAGAACAAGCACGATTTTCCCAACTATAATGTCTGGAAAGTGCCAACTCTGAACTTTCCTAGCTAATCCATCATTGTCCTTTAGGACTCAGCCCAGTTGACTCCTTCCTTGAAGCTTCTCCTACACAACGCCATCTCAACTGAACTGGGTTTTTTTTCTCTGTGCTTCCTCAGCACCTTGCAGTGCTCATCACAGTGATTTGTAAATGGGTGCCACTCTGTCTCTCTGCTAGATTCTGAACTCCCTGGGGATGAGGGTGTCCTTCACTTCCAGGAACCTTTCACCCTGGCACATGAGCGTTCAATAACTGGAGGAAGCAAAGAAGGACAAGAGCATCCCTAGAAACCCACTAAGAAGTCAGGATTCCAAGTCTCTCTCCAAGTTTATGTTCTCCATTAATAAACCACAGGAAAAAAAAGGATCAGTCTCAAAAAAATTAAGTGGGCATTTGTAGAGTTCCGCATGCCTCATCTTACTTCATTTAATCTAGCAACAGCCATGGTCAGTTAAACCATATTTCATCAAATCAGAGACTATAAGACGCTGTATTATTTTATTTCCCATTAGAAAAAATAATTCTGCCAAAATAAGTGAAAGATAATATGGATTGTACTGATATCAAATACTGATAACAGAAATATAAAAATGTGAGGAGGGAGTTGCTTCCTAGACTTTTGAAATGCGGCATTTATTTATTTTCCATCTGATTCCAAAAAAAAAAAAAAAAAAAAAAGATTTAAGGTGGCATTCCTATGACACAGATATTACTATTAACTTTACCAATAAAAACCCGAGGTTTCTAAGAAAGAGAATGCATGTTTCCTCGGCTTCCTTCCTCTCCATTTCATGAGACTCTGTCCCCACTCTCTTAAGACACTCCTTCAAGAAAGCCTCTGATGAACTGATTCATGCTGAGAAGGAACTTACAAGGACAGTCTTCAAGCATATCCACGGATACGTAAGGAGGAGCAAGAAGCCATCCTAAGGGCTGCGTCTCCACATGTGAAAATGCAGCATCATGGAGGAGAACACGAGGGTGGATTTGAAAGCAATGGGGGTCTTTTAACAGCCTGCCATTCCAAAGTATTCCTGTCAGAATGCGTACTGACACCCCAAATTCCCAGGGAAAAATGGCTGGATAAGCTCTAATGACCAGTGAGAAATTTAAAAGGAAATTCTCTTGACGCTGTGCATGACAAATGCAAGCAAGAAATAAATAAGACTGTGATTCTAAAAGACAAGGGCCTTGGGATAGAAAATGATACCAAATTTTTGTTTTCTTTCAAAGAGTCAACTTAATGGGCACAAATCCTAGACTACTGGTAACAAATGGTGGGAGACAGCTTCTCCCCTTCCCAAGTCTAAGAGCAATTAACTGAGGGAGACCCAAAAAAAACCACAAAGGAAAAGAAACCGTGGTGGTAATTACAATTTGCCCTGTGTCCAACTGACAGCTTGCAATGTGCCCCATGTCTTCATTCTCCCTTCACAACACCACGGGCAGCCTTAACTAGCTAATAAGTAGGTGGCTGTGGCTAAAAGCTTTGCACATCCCCTCCCCCTTCCCTGCCTATTAGCACGTCCGCTTGGCACTGTGTCCACATTTCCATGTGGTGTGTCTGGGCAGAAACACACAGAGGGCTCCCTTGAGCTCTGGAGGCAGGTGGTACCCGTTCTGAACTGAGACGAGAAGATGCTGGTGCCAGAATATTTCTCTTTCCAGCGGGGAGAGATGGGGAATTGAAAGGGAAGTATAAGACGTGCATAAAGGACTGGCTGCCTTTTCCTGCTGCCAGTGAACACTGTGCTGCAGGCGAACTGCAAAGATTGTTTTAAAGAGTGATTTCATTTTTAATTTTGCAAAATGGCTTCGACCAACCGACTAGCACATGCACGAATGCACACACGTGTGTGCACAGACACATACACACACATTCAATGTTGTTTTCATTTTTAAAGTCTTCTGTAGATCCTGTAGAATCCTGCTTTATAGAGACATCCATTATGACACTATAAATTCACCGTGCAGTTAAACCTAGGAGGAAGGGGGAAGGATAAAAGATTTCAGGCAACTCAGTCAGAAAAGAAGCCACCGATGTGGTAGCTTTGCTTTAAGTGACAGAGGTAGCACAAGTTTTTATTTGAGGGAAGGGGACAGAGTGGCAGAGAGGCAAGAAGGAGATAGCAAAGGGCAGGGCTTACTCTAGATCTTTGACAACTTCCTAAAATGTGTTTGAAACCATCATTCTCACCTCAAAGAGTTTATCCAAAAGTCACATGTCTCAATCTACCTCAACTTGCAGTTAGAATATCTGCACTTAACTTACTAAAACAGGCATGCCATTTGGTAATCTCTGAATTTTAGTATATCTCAGGTCAGGAAGAGAAAAGAAACACTGGATATAATAAATCAGATGCATTCTGCTCCATGTTCCTACTTTTTCTGAGCTGCATATGTACTTCTATAACATTGCCTGCATTTTTCAACAGCCTTATTATAAGTTAACTCGTACTGAATCTGTGACAAATTATATCCTCCACTTCTCTCCACTCTGGAGTTGTGCAATTAATTTTTTAAACCTAATTTGAAGACTTTATATTTAACTATACTATTTTTCACTGTGTTATTTCTGGCACATCCTTTTAGACGATCAAGATTTTCTTGACTCGAGATCAAGTCACTAATCAAATTAGCTATCCCTCCCGGCCTTTGTCAGCTGCCAGTTTGATAAACATGTCTTCATCAAAGTCATTGATAAAAATCGTGAGCCAGACAGTTCTGAGGACAGGGCTCTGCATCACTCCATTGGAAATATTCCTTCAGGTTAACATTAAGCCAATAATCGACACTTTGGAAAGATCTGTTCAAATAAATACAAATGTAACGAAATGCATTATTCCTCTACTCAGCCAACATCTTTCTAGGTACTCAGAAGGGCTTCTGGGGAGATTTTATCAGCTGCCTCGTGGATATACAGATGTGCAATATACTATGTGATATTAACCTGTTGTTAGTTAGATGAATGAAGGTCCAGAGCTCAGTTGGATGGGATGAGGAGAAGGGAGGGAAAGGGAGGGCAGGGAGGAGCCTTCAGCCACATCTTGGCAGCACAATGGCCATGACTACCATTCACAGCTGCCATGGCATCCCCCAGTCCTAAGGATGTGGTTCCTAACCATCCCTCCTCCTTCTCACCCAGGACTTCATCCCCTTGCATTGACTTTATATACTCCCTTTACTAGTATATATCGGTGGGTTAGAAACACGAGACATTTCATCTTCAGGGATAAAGTAAATTAAACTCAAAACCTGAAAACAACATTTTAAAAACCAGCCTCAAGCAGTGAAAGCATAAACTACAGGACCCTGGGTGGTGTCATTCCCCCATGTGCTGGTGTCCCTCTCCTGGAAGGAAGGAGCACAGAATAGGGGCTCAGAAGACACATATCCCAGAGCTGCCAGGAAATGCTCTACGTCCTTGATCATGCCAGCTGTCTTCTAGGCCTTTCAACCATTTTATCTATCAAAGGAGGAAGCTTCATTGGGAGGGCCCAGCTACAAGCTCTCCTCAATTCTGCACAAACCATTACTTGCCCTTATTCAGCCTGACCCCTTTTTCAGTTTGGGAGCTGAGGCTTATCCTGCAAAGACAAGGAAACAAGAGAGAGAGAGAGAGAGAGAGAGAGAGAGAGAGAGAAAGAGAGAGAGTGTGTGCGTGTGTCTGACCCACGTCAGTGTATGTGTGCTTATTCCAGTGGGTAAGTGGAGCACTTGCAGATACAGGCATGACAGAGGAGGCCGCAGGTCCCTAACTCTTCCAATTGTCCTGCCCTTTTCCTTCTCTTGAGGAGCAGAGGGCTGTGCTAGAACTGGGTGTATCAATATAGCTGGCTGATGTCTCCCTGAGACTGGTATATTCAGGTGTGGCTATGCAGGTTTTGGCTTCACTGCTTTAAAAGTTGTTACCTAACTGTACAATTAAGTTGTAATGTGGAGTTAATATAATAATTCATGCCAGAATGATTTTTTTAAACCACTAAGGAATTTTATATATATGATACCACCTGAACTGGGTTGCCGCACAGGGCTTTAGCAATTGTTTTATTATGCAGAGATTTGAGCTGTAACAGCATTTCTTATAAGAAGTTATAACCTCCATGGCTATATTATGTAAAAGTAGGAGTTATGGATCAGAAAGATGATAAAATTTAAAAGATAAACAACTATGTATTAGAAATGGCTTTATCCTGCTGCGAGTTAAAACGACATGACTATCTGGAGACTTTGCTGTCCTGGGTTTTCAAGAGAATACTGTCCCCTGGTCAAATGCAAGAACACTAAAACAAAGTAGAACTCAATTCCTGCGTCAGCTCCTTAAATGCATTCTATGTCATGTTGCCTCTCCCATTGTGGCATCTCCTGGGATAGAATATAACATTTTGAATACAATGAGTAGAATCTAACAATGCCAACAGGAAAGAGTACACACACCCAACACATTTTGTAGGCAACGTCCTAAATGCTGTAACCCCAAGGAGGATTTCCAGAAAAAAGGGATTACAAGTGAAAAGACCATACACAGAGAACCAAATGTGCTTCAGATAACCAGACCTATAACCTGAGCAAAAGGGACTACAGGCTGATACTCAATGCGAGTGTGTCCAGCACACGGATTCACAGGTTCAGCCCGATGGAATTCCCAAACAAAAGCCATAATTTTATTATATAACAAGTAACTCTAAGTGCCTTCATATATTAAAACAAACATGAATATATGATGGTATCTATAAATTGTATATTTTATAGTCAAGAACAGATAGGGAGCTTCTAAAAATATTGGCATTTTCAGCAAGTATTTGGTCTCACTCCCCTGTCTGTCTCACTCCCCTGCAGGCCTGAGCACTATCTCCTTGACTTAGAGGGAGAATGGGGGCAATCCTGGGAAGCCCTGCTTTGTGGTTGCCACAAGAGAATGAACAAACCACAACCATCTGGCCACTCATGGCAGCTCAGACTAGGTATACAGCAGCCCAAAAAGCACTAATTTAGGGGGAAGCCAGGGAGCACCCTGGAAGAACCATCATTTTAATGGTGGTGTTAGTTGTTCTGCACTTGCAAGATGGGGGCACTGAGTCGATGTGAGAGAATCATGGTTTGAACACTTTCATCTTGCCTGGGCTTCTGGACATTTATTCTGGTTCACTGGGAGCATAGATTGGGGTGAACAGATGGGCAGCTCCAGCCAGGGTCTGGGAAACAGGAGGCTCATGCTCTACTCATGCCTCTGCCATGAGTTATTAAGGACACTTAAGCTCCCTGTGCCTAAGCTTCCTGCATCATAAAGTGGAAATGATATTCCTCTCTATTCCCAAGATTAGCTGTCAGGATGAGATCAGATAGTGAGAAAATAATCTGTAAAAGCATCATACAAGTGAAAGATGCATTATCACCATCTAACTGTCTATAACATATTAGAATTTTATCTAGATTGGAAAAAGCTACCAAGAGATAGCCAGGTTAAACAGTAACTGGTCACGGGTTAGGCTAATGAGATTATCTGGAGCCTCTGTTGCAGCCACATCAATCTGTGCTCTTTCAATTGGATTCCACACATATTGACTGAGGGTCTTCATGAGCCCAGTTAATACTAACATCGCATTTTATATATGCCAAACACTACAAGTACTAAGTGTTTTATTGTGTGTGTGTGTGTGGGGGGTCATTGTTATTGTTTGTTTTTTGAGACAGGGTCTTGCTCTGTCACCCAGGTTCGAGTTCAGTGGTGCAATTATGGCTCACTGCAGCTTCAACCTGCTGGGCTCAAGTGATCCTCCCACCTCAGCCACTCGAGTAGCTAGGACTACAGATATGCACCACCACGCCCAGCTAATTTTTTTAATTTTTGTTGTGACCAGGTCTCACTATGTTGGCCAGGCTCGTCTTCACCTCCCGGTCTTAAGCCATCCTCCCATCTTGGCCTCCCAAACTGTTGTGGTTACAGGCATAAGTGACCACACCCAGCATTACCTAAGTATTTTATATGGATTTATTTGCTTATTCCTCAAAAGATATCAGTTAATTACACACACAAAATTAATTAATTTACAATAATTTATAAACTGAGGCTCAGAGATGTTAAGTAATTTGCCAAGGTCACCCAACTAAACTGGACACAAACACAGGCAGTCTGACTTCAGAGCCCATATTCCATATCACTGTGTCATATGTCCTGAAGATGCCACAGTGACAGAAGACAAGTGAGAACACTGCAGCATTCTCTACCTCAAGTCAACTAGGCTTTATAATAGTCACAATTGGCATTAATCAAAGCTGTTCTCATGGGTCAAACAAATAAAAGTGATATTTCAGGAAAGCAGGAAGTGTCCGCAGTAATTAAATAAGATAGGGTAATGAGATAGGGAATACTTGAAGGAGGTCTGTTGTGAGCTGAGACACGCTCAGAAACTAGTTCCTGGCTAAGCTCTGACCATCTAAGTAGCCTTAGAACTAGCTGTGTTTAGCCCTGTTATATCCAAGGACAGTCAAGGTCTTTACCTGGCTTTGGTTTTATTCTAATAAAGAAATCATACACAAATTATTATGATAGGCACATAAAACAGGGGCTCTGGCCACATAAAATTGAATTGGACATGGAGTCTGCTTTTGAGTCATGCATAATAACTATGAAAAAGAAGTACCAATTGTCAGACCTGATTATCTTTACAAAGAAAGAGAGGGATATTTTCTTCCGACTATAAAAGTAGTCTGTCTTCATTTCTACGTTTTCAGCCACCAGCTAGAGCTCCACACTGATGCCTAACTGGCACTTAATATTCTACCCTTCCAAAGTTCACTTCCCTGTTTTCCATATTGCTATTGCTCTTCTTCCTACATCCTATTCCTCCCAATAATCCCCTGGTACAGCCTCAGGAGTAAAGCCTACCTCTCCCCGTTTCCGGTCTGGCTGCAGTTCCAAGTCCTGTTAGGTTTGTCACATCCCTTTTGTCTGGCCTTTCCCCACTGCACTGCAATAACCAAGGGGCAGGCTCTCAACGCCTAGCTATGAACTCCTCTGCGCAGCAACAGCCTTCCATAAGCCCTCTCCAACCCCTCCCCATGATATTTTATACAAGGGCAACATTAATCTCCCTCCCGCACTCCATTCTTTCATTTGTTCATCTCTCCCTAATGCTATTCATTCATTCATTCATTCATCCAATAAACATTTATTGGTCACCTACTGATACTCCTCACACTATTCTAGGAGTTGTGAATTCAGTCAACAAGACAGATACTTACCTGTCCAAATGAAGCTTAACTGATAGTAAAAAAGACAGGTAATAAACATGAGAATAAATAAACAAGATAATTCACCAACTGACAAATGCCATGAAGAAAATAAAGCAGAGTGATATAAAAGAAAACATCAATTAGAATGCTTCCCATTCAGGTAAAAGAGAACCTGACTCAAAGGGACTTGAAAAGGAGACAACAGCTCACAAAACAAGAAGTCTAGGTGTGGGCATGTTCTATCCAGACCCTGGCTCTCTGCTGTTCTCCGGGGGCTGCCTTCCTGAGTGTCAACTTTGTCCTGACTCAGCAGAACCAGACCTCACCTCCTGATCTTGAAGTTGGAGGGAAGGAAGAGGCAACATCTCTTCAGTGAAACTTCTCAGAAGGAAAGACACTTTTCCCCCATCGTGTCCCATTGGTCCCTCACTGGTCACATGCCATGAATGAAGCAATCACTGATAATAAGAGAATTAGTATGATTGGATTAGTCCCTGGCCAAGGGATAGGCACACCTTCCCTTGAGTTACCAAGGGTCAGAATGGCTAGTGGAGCACAATCATGGGAGAAAACAACATCAGGGGAGCAATGACCAGTGTCCATGACAACAAGCCACCTGGGACTAGGGCATAGAGGGGGGAACTGGAGGTTGGGATATAGGCAAGGAGAGGAAGAGGGACTCTCTGAGCTGCACCTGAGTAATGAGAAAGAGGCATCCAGGCAAAGCCCTGGGGTAGGAGTATTTCAGCTACAAAGACCAGTAAGAGAAGAGACTCAGCTCAAAACAAGGTCAGCCTGCTCAGGAAACAGTAAATAGTGTGACTACAGGCATGAGGGAGGTAGACTGGTGATCAATGCTGTCCAAACAGGAGGCAAGTGTCCATGATGCAGAGCCTTGAAGGCCATGAGCTAGAGCCGAGATTCTACCTGAAGTTGCATGGGAAGTTTTTTGAGGACTGTGGTCAGGGGAGAGTCCCAGTCTAAAACGCACATGCTTCATGCAACGTCTTCTCATCTGTCCTCTTCTATTATCCCCCAATTCACGACTATAAAAGGAAGCCTAAACTCCTTGGCTGAGCATTTAAGGTCCTCCGTAATCTGGCTCCAAAAGACTCTTTCTACATCATACATTCAAATCAAGTTCTGTTTCTTTGTTATGTCCAAAGTAGTGCTATGCCCACATTCTTGCACATGCCTAAAATATACTTCTCTTCAAGTCTGTATATCCAACTCTTTTTGAGAGCCGTCCAAAAAATCCAGGCTTTCAACTATTGGCTATGAGTGAATTGGGAACTTCTTCAAAGACTAAGTCAGATGCCACAAATCTTTCCCCAGTCCCCACAGAGAAGTCATTTCTCCTATCTGCAAACAATCACATCCTTTCATTTAGTCTTCCTCTTGTGGTACTTGTCAATTTCCACCTTGCATATGGTTCTTTCTGCATACTGTCATGTACCACGTAACAATGTTTTGGTAAATGGCAGACTACATATATATGACAGTGATCCTGTAAGATGACAGTACCATATTTTTACTATACATTTCTATGTTTAGATATGCTCAGATATACAAAACTTAACCACTGCATTACAACTGTCCACAGTATTCAGTAAACTGCTGTACATGTTTGTAGCCTAGAAGCAATAGACCATACCATACAGCCTAGGTGTGCAGTAGGCTTCACAATCTAGGTTTGTGTAAGTACATTCTATGATGTTCACACAACACCACAATTGCCTAACAACATGTTTCTCAGAATGCATCCCTGTTGTTAAGCGATGCACTGTATATCTCACCTCTACAACACATCTGCAGCATAAAATTTGTGACTGTGAGTCTCCCTATCTCCCACCTTCATCTCCATTTCAAGTACCCTGTACACTGCCCAACATATGTCAATAATAAATAAAAGAAATAATGCATTAATGAACAAACAAATGAACAAACCATGCTGGCTGGTCCTGGTTACTGAAGCCCCCAGCAGAAATTAAGACATGTAGACAGTGGTGTGTGTGCCATTGGAGATTACAGAAATGTGATGATGGCTCAAGAAGGATGTAGTCCTTCAGTTTGATGGGTATGAAGGACATTCATGAATGATGTGTTTTCCTGCCTTCACAGAACGGAAGGGCTGGTTACCGGGAGGCTGACGGGGAGGCATGAATTTCGTAAGAGGAGGGGTCCTGAGGTTCCTAAATCATTCATGGATAGACTGGGTTTCTAGACTGGTGCTCTAAAAACAGTGATATCAGCAGTTAGGGATACAATTTTCTGAAGGTATCTAATAGGGTAGCATCCATTCTGTGTGGCCTGTGCAGTGAGATCTTTGCTTATGCTAATTATTTTTCTACTATGTTGAAAGACACTGTTGCCCGCATCACAAACAAATCTATCCTTATATGCCTGGGTAGATCAGGCTAAAATGCAAGTAACAAAGATAATCCAATTTAGCCTGCAAATAAAAAACTGAGTCTTCCACCAAATTCACTTTAGACAAGAGCAATGGAATAACCCTGAGGAATGCTGAAAAAAGAAAAACAATGTATGTATATAAGTCAATGTTTTCTAAAGCTTTAGATGCCCTCTCATGAATCAGGAGCAGGGTATTCTTAATACACAGCGTATCCAGCATGCATGAGTTACAGAGCATGAGGCTTTGCTTGTGCTGATTCATGTCACAACCTCCTTGGTATTATTTAAATGTAGTGTTTTGTATGCAAATATAGATAACACCAAAAGTAACATCTAAATCAGAACAAAATAAGTACAGTACATACTAGTTAAAAATAATTCCACATATGAACATATCTATGGACTGCAAACATTATTACCCTTTAGACCATGATTATATATTTGCAGACACTTCATCCAAATGTTAACACACTTTTTTCTTATGCACAAATTTGTGTGTGTGACATATACTGAACGTGTGCTCCCATATACTGAACGTATTTAACAAAGTTGGGGGTGTCTATTCTTACTTCTTCCACCCAAATAAACAAGCAGATTGACATCACAAGGCTTCTTTTTGCTTAGGCAGAATATTGAGCAAACAAATATTTATTCTGGGTTACTCAGCTGTGATACATAAGGGGATTCATGACATGCTGTGTCTGGTGCCTGCTAAGCTTTTACGAGATAATTGCACCTTGGACCACCTAGGACATCATTCACATTAAATGGAGAGACCTGATTTTAAAATTTAAAAAACACGGAACGGGCAGAATTTAATCAGTCATGCTTCCATAAAATTAAGGAAGGTATAAATAAATGGGCAACAGAAAGGTGCAATAAAACCAGGATTAATCAAACCGTGATTAATTCAGGATCAGATTAAAACCAATAGTGCCAGCTGTATCTGATCCGCTCTGCAGCATTATTCTCTCCTGCTCCTTTTTGTTTTCCCATTTTTCCTCCTTCTCATACCCCTTTGCTCTCACCCCTAGGGCACCCTCTTTGGTGGATAAACCTGCAGGCGAGTTAATTGTCACATACATGGATTTAATCACATTGTCCATCACATTTGGGGGCCCTGCCTTCAGCGATCCATGACTAATTGTTGTGGTAATTTTTCAGTCATTAACAGCAGCGCATATGCTGCAGACAAATCCCAGCGTGCCTGCTAAACCCCAGTGACATGCGGCCCACAGACTCCAGAAGCGCCACACCAGCCCCCAGCCCCAATCCTATTAGCCATACGTCGTCATTAATATACATCTATTCCAGGGATATGTCAGGCTGTCATGTGGCTGGAGGGGGCTGAGCATGCTTTATAACACAGCCTTGTTTTCAATCTATTCTTTGAAAAAGGAAGAGGAAGAGGAGGAAAAAGGAAATTAAAACTCCATGTGGGATAAGGAGCTGGGGGACTATTCTGAATTCCACTTGTTTCTCATTCATTTTCAGGCAGGCTCCTGAGCTGTGGCAAATGCCCTTTCTTTGAGTTTCAGCAGTATTAGTGATCTCCATGGCAACCACCAGTACGCATCTGCTGCACCACACTGCAGCTTCCCTGGGCTCAATTCTCAAGTTGCCCTGGTGTCAGACGGGGCACACATGTGCACTGGTGGGACAAGACCCTGCCTTGGGGAATCATCCAGCTGATTGAAGCCCGGCTCTAATCACCACATAATATGAGCCAACAAGATCACACAGAATATGATCTGCCCGCACTAGGCAATAGGATTCCAGGACTGCTATTTATTTTTTATTTTCCTTAAAAAAGGGCCTTTGTTGGTTAAAAGCAAAGAGTCACAGGAATAGCTATCTAACAAAAGGGATTAATTTTAAAATAGGTGGTACAGTATTGTGGGTAATATTTATTTAAAGCAAAAATCTCATATGTCCTTCATTAAAGGAATTATTTAGGAGGAAATTAAAACTCCCAGAGTTGTCCTTTGGTTCTTTCTAAATGAAAGGCTACTGGGGATATTAACCAGAATATGAAAAGGTAAGAGAAGGATTCCTGGGTTTTTGCTGAAATTCTGACTCTTCCTATGGAGTCTCAGGAAACTCCCTCTTACACCCAGTTTCCCCAAGATCAAAATAAGATCTACTTATTTTAGGCACTTAGCACTGGATCACTGAACAAGGCCTCGGCAAGACTTAATTAATACGTGCAATTCATTTTTAGCTCCTCAAATGAAAGAGGTTTGGTGCAGGCTCCATTATTATGAAATGAGGGGCCGAGCGCCCTCTACTGCTGCTTCTGGGTCACTCTCTCTGTGGCTGAAATCCGTCAATGGGATTCACTTACTGTTAAGAAGTAACTCTCACATTCTAGCTTAGAAAGCCTTTTCTGATCAGTAAGAGCAGGAAGAAAGGAACACAGGAAGAGGAAGTGAGCAAGATAATAGACTGGTTGTTATAAATAGATATACCTGTACCAAGACTACTCAAAAGTAACAGAAGTTAATACAGTAAAGGGAGAGGGGTCTGGGAAAATTCAGAGTGCTCAATTTTGCATCATAAACACACATGAAAAAGAAGTAAAAAATTGAGTCTCTTACTTTCCCCTCACATTCTTCCAGGACAATGGTTCTTATAGGATCTCATTGATTTGTCTGTTTTCTAGAAAAGTCACATGAAAAAGAAAAGCTTTGTTTTTCTTTCAATTTTCAATAATCACAGGACTTAGTTATTTTCCAACTTTGTTTTTTAGTTTAGTTGCAACAAACTCAGACCCATGAGCTATACGGAACTACACAAACTATACAGAACAAATCCACTTTCGAGCCTTACAGGTACTTATTAGTTATTATAATAAAAAATTACAGAGGAGAAAATAAAATGATCTGAATATTACTCTTACCCCCTTTTCCATTACGTAATGATACGTAACATTTATTGTATTCATTCACTGTATAACACTCATTGTACTCATTGTAAATATGAGTTCGGTGTAGAGATGAAATTGGGCAGTATACGGTCATCCCTCAATGTCTGCAGGGGACTGGTTCCAGGATATGCTGCAAATACCAAAATCTGAGGATGCTCAAGTCCCTGATATAAAATGGCATAGTAGTTGCATATAACCTATGCACATTCTCCCATACATTTTAAATAATCTCTAGGCTACTTATAAAACCTAATATAATGTAAATAGTTGCTATACTATGTATTTTTTTTTTAACTTGGACTTTTTTTCCTAAATTTTTTTTTCTTTTTTTTTTTCTGAGATGGAGTTTCACTCCTGTTACCCAGGCTGGAGTGCAATGGCGCTCTCTCTGCTCACCGCAACCTCCATCTCCTGAGTTCAAGCAATTCTCCTGCCTCAGCCTCCTAAGTAGCTGGAACTACAGGCTGCACCACCAGGCCCAGCTAATTTCTGTATTTTTAGTAGAGACGGGGTTTCACCATGTTGACCAGGATGGTCTCAATCTCTTGACCTCATGATCCACCCGCCTCGGCCTCCCAAAGTGCTGGGATTTCCTGAATATTTTTAATCCACACTTGGTTTAGTCTGTGAATGCAGAACCTGCAGGTATGGAGGGCCAGCTGTATTAAAGAAATTCTGCTTCTTTATCAAAAATTAATTCCTTTTGGAAAGTTGTAAATAATAATAGTAATAATAACAATATACTAGATAATAATAAAGTCTACCACTCACTGAAGTGTTATTCTGTGTCAGAAACTGTTCTAAGTGCTCTACATCTGTCACTTTTTAATTTTTACAACTCTTCATGGTCAGTACCAGTATTATTCCTACTTTTGAGATGAGAAGAATGAGACTCAGAGAAGTAAGTATCTTGTGTCAGGTCACACAATTGACAAATGACAAAACCAGAATTCAGATGCAGGACCTCGAAATCCCAAACCCACAAAGTTAGCCATTAAGCCATACTGAAAAACACTGATTAGAAATCTAGTTGCCTTAAAAGAAAAATTGTGAAAGCTATGTTCATCTTATACCTCCAAACCCAAATCTTATCTTTTTAGAAGCAATGACCACAGATTTTTCCATCGACTTTAATTTTTTTGTGGGAC
The DNA here is from genome assembly GCF_001604975.1 of Cebus imitator. NCBI lineage: Eukaryota > Metazoa > Chordata > Mammalia > Primates > Cebidae > Cebus > Cebus imitator. The sequence continues at coordinate 9,706,019 of NW_016107358.1, forward strand.
ATTATCAATTGACACTTGAACTGAGTCATTATCACTGACTGACAGAAACCCAGTTCCTGTAAGAGATGCCAAGTGCAGTGCAAAGAACATTCTACACGACAAAATTCCAGAGGCCGGCAGAGGGTCTGAGACTTGCTAGAGTGGTAGCTAGCAGCAAGGTGCTGGATTCTGACATGCTGGAGCGAGAGAAGGGGTTTTCTGAGCTCTCTGCAGTTGTTTAGGGAAAAGGTCAAGAAGGTATCCAGAGGAGGGATTAGCTACTGTTACCCACCAAGGGACAAAGAGCAGGGGTATGAAGTGTGGGGTGGGGCTCCACACAATGGGAGACGGCGGTTCTGCTGTGAGGTAGTGAGAACGAGTGTGATCAGGGCGGTGCAGCTCTGAGCAGGAGAGGAACCTCGGTGGACCAAGCAAGTGGTGATAGCCACATGTGGGAAAACACAGAAAAGTGGGAGCTGGGCAGCTGACTGAGGGCCTGCCACCAAGTGGTCCCAACAAACAGTCACTGTAAGTGGCAATGGCTAGAGACAGGTTTCTGTGAAGACGCCTGTGTAAGGGATTCATGTCAGTCTCGAGCCATTTTCAAGAACCCAAATCTCATCAGGCTTGAAATGACCAGAATCCAGTAAACTGGGATTGGCAGGAAGATACATTTTCAAATTTTACCTGTCACATATGCAAAGTCATATGCGCATCTGTATTATATGGATATAAATTTCAGACACAGAAACCCTTAAACTTCATCATTCCAAAAGGATAAGACTATACAGAAACATCTCCCATACATTACCCTATAAATACACATGAAATCATCTTTTTACTCTTATCTCACCATCATTTCCTGTGTAACATCAGAAACGAACTACAGCATGCTAGGCATTGCCTTCTTGTGAAAGTGTGAATAACTGGCAAACTGTTGGAAAATGAAACGGATTGCTGATTACGCAAGGAATCGTAATCCATTCTGCAGACACAGGAAAAAGATGAACGATCAAACACTAGTATTAGAATAGTGTCATTACCTTTTATGAATGAAATGGCCCTCTTTGAAACAGATTTAAAGATTTCTGGTGGAATTATATTTTATAAAATAAGTGTTCTTTCTATAATATTGTGGATTCTCCTTAATAATTATCTCCTTAAATATGAAGAACTTGATGAAAATATTAAAGGGAATTTGATTATTTTAATAAGACATAACATTACCATCACACAAATTCTCCTTTTCTTTCATTATATGGCTTTTTTTTTCTACTTTCACCAGTCAAAGGAATAAGCATCTACTTGGCATGCTCTGAAATCTTGAGCTAACCCTGGTACTACAGATGTGTAATCTTTCATAGCTTAGGAATATTATTTTGCAATGCATTGCAGAATGAGAAATACCACTTAGAAAACCATGGGCTTTGATGTTGCTGACACAAAGGGTTTCCATGACACTGAAGCTCCTAAAGAGTTTATCTCGATATATATAACGTGTCACCATAACTCTTGGGTTGAGAATATCACCACTTTCTGAGAGCAGGGGACATACAAGATGCTCTCTCAGGTCCCTTCCAACTTAATATTTGGTGGTTGTAAGTTTTTACTACTGGCCTCAGTCTCTCAGTCAGGAAAATGAATAATAAACATTGCAAAATATATATTCTAGTTAATGACATTTTGAAGTTAGCCATATTATTAAGAAAATCAATATTTTGAAACACAGCTCATCATTCCCTTCTGATAACGTTAAGGAAATGAGCATCTATAATTATCAAAGTGTATATCTAGAATCATAGAACCACAAAATGGTAAGGCGTAAGTCATCGTAGAAATCATCTTTCGGTCTGACCACATTTATTTTACTGATAAGGAAACAAAGAGGTCCAGAGAATAATAAGAAGAGCAATAACAATGATAATAAAACTTATGACTATCATTATCATTATCAAACTAACACTTATCCACAAAGGAGATTGGAAGCTACTGGGAAAAATTAGATCGTTCACCTATAACGGGTAGCATGGTGGGGGCACTATCAGTATGGAAAACTCATGTTTTGAGTTGACACAGGAAGAGGACATAGCAAAGGTGACTAAGAAAGGAGATAACTGGAGAATACTTTATTAACATCTCAGATCTATTTTAGTTAGAAGCCAATGAGCTCAATAGCAAATAAACTATCTTACTTCAGCATCTAAAACTTCATGGGCAAATGTTATGAGCTCATAAGCATGTAGGACTCTGGAAACTACAATGAGAAATTACTTGGCATTGATCATGAACCTTCTCAGAAATGAAAATGGCCCCTAGATTAGGGCTTCTGAAGCTTCAAAAGTCAATCTTCAACAGCAGTAAAATGTTGTTACTTAAACCTTAAAATGCCTATTTAAGGATTGGTAAGAATGTGTGACCACCTGTGAAAAAAAAAAAAAAAAAAAATCTATTAAATTCATACAGTCAAAATGTAAACCACAGATAGAAAAATTTCATTTAATTTAAACAGACTAATTAATTAAAATGGAGGCCTTAACAACCAATAAATCAGGGAGTGACTATTCAATTTACAAAATAATGTGCTGCTGGTATCCCATTGTCCATTTATAAAACTTTAATTTGTATTCAACGTCTCAGGAACACATCTGTTGCATAAACTGAAGAATATGTGCCTCTTATCATTCCTGCCAAGAAGGTCATAAGCTGTGCTAGTAACGAGAGAAGTCACTGCAGCATAAGGCTGAGGTGGCCATGTGCTCACGGGTTCAAGGAACCCACAGAAGAGCCAGCATGGGCTGCTGACTCCAAATGGGCTCTGTTCCCAACCCAGTGCTTCTCAGACACCTCCGATATCAACTTCCTGCATAAGAATCACCAGCGGTGCTGCTTCAGTCTACAGATCCCAGGCACCACACACAGTCTTGCATTTGACTCTCTGGAAGGAAATAGGCGTTTTTATCGAGCTCCCCAGGTTTGAAAATCACTGAATCATTTTGCCAGCATGCCTGAGAATGAGCTCTCAGTGGATGGGTGGGTGCCATCAGGACCATTATGAAGTCTCACATCCTCTGGGTTGATGTGAAACTGAAACAAGCCTAGGAAATGACAAACAAAACCTCCAATGAGGGATGTGACATATTTCCTTATCTTCTTCCACCAAACGTTTATTCATTATGTTTTCAGAGCTAAGCCTGGGAATATAGAGTTGACTAAGACATGGTCCTTGCCTTTAAGGAGCTCAACATCTAGTGGGGAACACAGGAAAGAGACTCAGAAATCACACAGGCAATGACAGTGGCACTGGAGAGAGGTACACAGAGCATTTCAGAAATACAAACAAAGGTCTCATGCTGGGCTGGAGTGGGGATAGGAAGGGAAAAGAAGTGGCAGAGGCAGGATCTGTGAAGACTGCAGATGAGAAGCAAATTAAATCTTTCAGAATGAGTAGAAATTAAGGGAGTGGGGGAGGGACTAACGACAGAAGGAATGCCATGTGTAAAGTACAGAGGCAAAGAGAGAAGGAGTATTCAGAGAGCTGCACATTACTCATCACTGTTGAAAAAAGGAATTATACAGGTGTGTGTGAGAAATGAGCTTCAGAAGTCTGCAAGGAACAGAAAAAAGAGGCAGGTCTGTCCTGCTAAGGGCCACTCACCACAGAGTTACTGAGGTAAGTTAAAAACAAGGATAAAATTGAGTCTCCTACAGTGGAAGCATTACAGACATGGAAAGAATCCAGACAGGGGCTGATAAAAAAAAAATTCTTTTCTTTCAAAAAGAGTATGGCTATGAAGAAGTCTTTATGTTACATAAGCTAAAATTGAAAAAATAAAAAGCTAATGATGCTTACATTAAAAAAAACTTCCAATAAATGGACTTTTAATGCCTCCATTTATTGGAAGAAAAAAAAGATACCTCCTAGTACTTACCAAATAATTTCTGACAAATACCAAAGGCTACAGGACTAGTTTTCACAAGAGTACTTAGACAGACATGGCTACAGAAGGTAACACTGGTTCGAGAATTAGAGGTATGTCCATCACTGCAGAGTTAATGGGGGTGAAACAGATAAATGGAAAGACCAGGAGTCTTTAAAAAGCCGGAACAGAAAATCTATTGGAGATGTAGTCTGAAGCAAGGTGCTGAGCTGGTCTAGTTGTAGTTAGAAGCCAATGAGCTAAATAGCAAATAAACTACAATATACAGATAAGACTACATCGTGCCCCAACTAAGTTAACTTTAAATGAGTATTAACACAAAAGGAAGAAACAAACAAACAAAACGTATGCACAACATCACCAACCAACCACCTTGCTAACCGTGCTCTTCAAATTCTCATTGTTTTTACTTTTTCAAATGATGTAGGCTTCACAGACAGTTGTGAAGATGAGGAGCACAAGTTGAGTTTGCACCCTAATACAACTACAGAAAAATTAACGATTGAAAGCGATTTGTTCTCTTTTTTGCTTATAAATAGAGTTGACGAGTACTTGCGATTAAAATTGACTCTTCCAAGGATGTTCCACGTACCTATTGCTTTCAAGAGGACTGTATTTAAAATGCCTCTAAGAAATGAAAATCTACTCAGTAAATTTTAAAAGTCTAACATGATCTTCATAACTCAGCTCAAGCTTCCCCACTCTCTACCAGCTGGAGGGTCTTCCTTGTATCTCACCTGACGCCCCCATGCTGCAGCCTGCATGGCTTCTCTAGTCTTTCTCATCAAGGACACTTGAAAAGATAATTCGTCCTCTTTGTAGAAAGATGTTCATTTTGTTATTTTCATGTTAAGATGTGATTTCATGATTAAGTTGTTGACTTCCTTCCTTCCTTCCTTCCTTCCTTCCTTCTCTCTCTCTCTCTCTCTCTCTCTCCATGGAGGCCAATGTTTTTCTTTCTCTTTCTCTCTCTCTCTCTTTCTTTTTCTTTCTCTCTCTCTCTCTTTCTTTCTTTCTTTTTATTTCTTTCTTTTTTCTTTCTTTCCTCTATAACAGATACTTTTCTCTGTTTGTGGTTTCAAATTTTTTGGGTATTATAAAAAGGTAAGGAATGCTGCTCTACGGCTGATTTCACAGTTACAGGAAGGTACTGCATGTGGTCCCAGTACTTAATAGCTTATAAATGAAAGAGAAAAATAGATCTCTAATAGGTTTAGGAAAAACTGAACACCACTAAGGAATGTTCTCATCTCTGGCAATGGAGTAAAGGTAAACAGAGAGAAACACAGAAGGGGAAAAATGAAAAAGCAAGCTTGTCAGTTCAGCAAGGCCTGACTCGGGCAGCACCTCTTTCTCCCCCAACATGTCCCCATTAGCGAGGAAGACCTGGGATAAACTAGAAGACAGCCCAAGATTCCCAATGACTCCACCCAGACTGCTTGATGGACTTGGAGGACACTGGCCTGAAGGCCAGTCAAGGTCAGAACTGTCCATTGTGGGAGTGTGAGGCCTGCACATATGGTGGAACCAGCTGCTGATCAAGCCAGCTGCTCTGCTCAGTCACAGCCTGTTCCTCAAGCTCAGCTGAGTGGCAACATAAGAAACTATTTCTGTCTGTCCCAAATGTAATGCTGGCCCCTTAACAGGGGCTAACTCTCCTTCGCATTTCTAGGAAACAACATACAGCAGGTGTTCAATAAATGCTGCTTAGAAATGAATAAACTGGTTAATAAAATAATAAGATAGAGAAGTTCAACCAAATGTATACACTTAAGGTCAGAGATTGAATGGTGGTCCACTGCACAACACCTGCCATGAATCCCTGACACTAGAACCACCCCTTATGAAACCTCCTGTGCCTGAAGTTATGACTACATTACCTTAGTAAAGACTTTTCCATTCCTTCGCTTTAATAAGGTCTTTCCCAATTGGCTATTAGTAGGGGAAGGGAAGAGAAGAAATCCCTAACATAAACCAAAAGAAAAATGAAAGAAATGTAGAGTTGAAACATGCTGTTAAGGGAGTCAACTATGTTAGAATCCACAAAGCAGTTTTCACACACAGAGCAACAGAAAAATGGCATGTGCTGTATGCTTTAATCCCACTTTTTTTTTAAAGAAAACAAATCTGCTCATAATGCTGTTGATGTATTTATGCCACAGGCATAAGAAATGAAATCTGTAGATTTCATTTGTCTTAGGAAAAATTTTCAATTATCTACAGATAATCTGTATTATTAAAGTTTTAACACACCTATTATTGTTGAAAATTTTTTCCTATGATAGTTTTACTACAAGCGTAAGATAATCATGTTCTTTCTCTTTCCTTACAAAGACAAAGCCACAAAACAAATGCCCTAAACTCGAGAAAGGAATTTCGCTGTTAGTTTTTTACAGATGATAAGAAAGTTGGTCCACGCAATGGAGGAAAGTAGACTCACGCCAAGGTACACAATGTGACGTTTCAGAACCCACGAGGACACAGAACAGATTCCTAAAAAGTCCTGAGAATCCATAAAACCTTCTAGAACTAATAAACAACTTTAGCAAGGTCACAGGAAAAAAGATCATCATATGAAAATCAATCATATTTGTATGTACTAGGAATGAACAATCTGAAAATGAAATTTAAAAAGCAATCCCATTCACAATACCATTAAGAAGAATAAAATACCCACAAATAAATTTTATTAAATAAGTGCAAGACTTGTGCTCTGAAAACTACGAAACGCTGCTGAGAGGAATTAAAGATGATCAAGTGAGAGGCCCAGGGTCCGGCCCCTAGCTTTCATAAATAGTGACTGGAACACAGCTCATTGGCCACACTACTTTCTCACCACAACAGCAGAGTTGAGTAGCTGTGTCTGAGACTGCAGGGCTTATGAAAATAATTCTTCACTACTTAGCCCTTTCAGAACAAAGTTTGCCAAGTTCTGATATAAATACAAATTCCATGCTAACTTAATACTATTGAGATGGCAATTTTCCTCTAAATGATCTACAGATCTGATGAAATTTCTATCGAAATTCCAACAGACTTTTTTTGTGTATGAGACTGACAGAATTGGTATTCTAATACAAAGGAAGTAGAATAGCCAAAATACTTTTGAAAAAAAGAACAGTTTGAGAACTTAACACTACTCAATATTACATATATTCTGAAGCTTCAATAAACAAGATTGCATGGTACTATATACAGATTTTCAACAAAGATACCAAGACAATTCAATGGGGAAGGACTAGTTTTCTCAACAAATGGTTCTAAACAAAGGGATACACACACTCAGAAAGATGAATCTGGGACCTCTCCTTATACCACACATAATATCTAAATCAAAATGGAAAATATATCACAATGCAGGAGGTAAAACAGTAAACTTCTAGAAGAAAATAGACAGGAGAATCTATGTGACTTGGGTTAGTCAAATAGTTCTCAGGTACGACACAAAAATCATAATCCATAAAAAAAACTGATGAATTAGATTTCTTTAAAATTTCAAAAGATATCACTAAGAAAATAAAAAGATAAGCCACAGACTAGGAGAAAATATAAGCAATCATACATATACTAAACATCTTATATCTAGAACATATAAAGAACTCTTACAACTGAATAAGACAAAAATCCAATTAAAAATGGACACTATTTTTGAATAGGCATTTCATCAGAAAATATATACAAATGGCTACTAAGCATATGAAAAGATACTTAACAGGATTATTCATGAGGAAAATGTAAAGTATAACTAACAAGATACATACTCACTGGGATGCCTATTTTCAAGAAGTCAGATAATACACAATGTTGGTGAAGATGTAGAGAAACTAGAACCCTCATGTATTGCTCATGCACAGTCCCTTTAGAAAAAGTTTGGCAGTTTATAAAAAGTCAATCACAAGCTTACCAAACAACCCAGCAATTCTACTCCCGGGTGCCTACCCCAAAGAAATGAAATCATATGCCACATAAAGACCTGTATGTGACTGTTCATAGCAGCTTTATTCATTACAGACAAAAACTGTAAAGGATCTAAATGCCCACTGACTGGTCAATGGATAAATAAAATGTGTACAATACTATTCGACAATAGTAAAGAACCAACTACTGAGACATGCTAATAGGATGAACCACAAAACACTGCACTGAGTGGAAAAAGCCACATGCCAAAGACTACATAGCGTATGATTCCATTTACCTAAAATGTCAAGAAAAGACAAATCTATAGAGACAGAAAGTAGAACAGTGGATTGTGCCACTGCACTCCTGTCCGTGCAACAGCAGTGAGACCCTGTCTCAAAAGAAAGGAAGCACAGAAGAGCAGGTGGCTGCCTGGGGCTGGGCGAGAGTCATGATTGGCTACATATGGACACGAGGAAAGTTTTTGGGGTTGATTGTGGTGGTGGCTAGAAAACTCTATAAATTTACTAAATAATCCTTGAATAATTACCTAAATTCTTCCTCCATAAGCTGTTAAAAAAAAAAATTAAGTCCCAGGGAGAAAAAAATGGCTACAAATAAATGATCAGAAATTCAAATGTCTGGGCCAGGCACGGTGGCTCTCACCTGTAATTCCTGCACTTTGGGAGGCCAAGGTGGGTGGATCACCCGAGCTCAGGTGTTCAAGACCAGCCTGGGCAATGTAGTGAAACCCTGTGTCTACTAAAAATACAAAAAATTAGCCAGGCGTGGTGGTGCATGCTGGTAGTCCCAGCTACTCGAGAGGCTGAGGTGGGAGGATCGCTTGAGCCTGGAAGGCGAAGGTTCAGGTGAGCTGAGATCATGCCACTGCACTCCAACTTGAGTGAAAGAGTGAGATTTTGACTCGAAAAAAGAAAAGACATTAAAATATCTGCAATCCATCAAAACAAGACCATAAACACATACACACACACACACACACACACACTCACACACAGCACTGGTGTGGTATGCACAGTAGAATGGCACTCAGCATTCACTTTCACTCCCATCTGCCTTTCTGCACTACAGAACTTAGAAAGCTGAACACCACATTTCCTGGCCTTCCTGACAACTAAGTTTCTTGAGTAGATTAGATTTCTCCAATTAGATGTACTCAAGTAAGACTTAAGAAGTGAAAGTGGAGGCCATTGTTTTGTGGCTTGACTCTTTCTCCTGGTCAGCATGTGGAGGACTACTAGATTGTTCTGTAAGTACTCCAGTGGTCAGTCACCAGCTTCATGGGTATCAAGAGGCAGTAGCTCCAATGTAAGGTTCTGGTCCTTGGACTGCAGCTACAGCAGAATGTTCTTGAAGTGAACAGTCACAGAGGCGGCCTCCTGACTCCCTCGCATCCTAATGTGGCAGATAAAGCAACACCCCTGGCAGGCCAGGGCAGCTGTGTGGTTCTGGGGCATGGTTGGAAACCTGGTCTCAAGCCCACTCCTCCTGCCCCTCCAATAATTTAGAAAGCATCTAATCGCTGTTTTAAGTCTCTTTCTGTTTAAAATAGCTAGTGTGGTTTCTGGCCCTCCAAATGAACCCCTGAAAAATATAATACACAGGAAGACACAGGAAGCAGCATACCTATATGATAAAAGAACAGCCTGCCTAGCCAGGGGCAGGTCAGAGGCTCGTGGACACACATCTCCAAAAGATCAAACAAAAAGAACAGTGTATTGAGAGTCAGTTCAAGCAATTTGCAGAGAGTGTGCATTTAAATTACTGAAAACCATATAGAAAACTAAGAAGATAAAAAAGACTGAAGAAAAAGTTATGTGAAAAAGAAAAGGTAATCACAGTTTACTAAATATTTTACCTGTTGATAGCATCAGTCAAAATAACCTAATGCAGCGTACCAATCTATCACAACATATGCCCTAACTGCAGAGAAGTTAGAAGAATGAAAAGGCGGCCTTTGGTTTGGTTTGCTGTTAGGGTAGGGAAGACATGGCTAAGTCCTTATATTTCATGTTGCATGGTCCAAGGAGAATACTTAAAACCAGAAAGAAATCAAGAAGCAGCAGTATGAACATGTTACTTAGAGAGAATGATTCCAAAGACTCAGATGTCAAAGAGTTGAAACGCAGCCTCTAGGGAGGAAGATACAGGAAGGGGGAGGGAGAGGGGGAAGGGGAAAAGGCATATGGGAGACTGCTGGGGCTTAGTACTAAACCTTGCAGAACTATTGGAATCCTTAAGCTAGACTGTGAATAAACTTTAATAGAAAGAAGTCTTTTTAAAAAAGCATAAAAAAAAAAAAAAAGGGCTGGGCGCAGTGGCTCACGCCTGTAATCCCAGCACTTTGGGAGGCCGAGGCGGGTGGATCACGAGTTCAAGAGATCGAGACTATCCTGGTCAACATGGTGAAACCCCATCTTTACTAAAAATACAAAAAATTAGCTGGGCATGGTGGCGCATGCCTATAATCCCAGCTACTCAGGAGGCTGAGGCAGGAGAATTGCCTGAACCCAGGAGGCGGAGGTTGCAGTGAGCCAAGACTACACCATTGCACTCCAGCCTGGGTAACAAGAGCGAAAGTCCGTCTCAAAAAAAAAAAAAAAAGAAAAGGCAGTGACATGGATTCTTTGCATCATTCTAAGGCCAAAGTGCTGTGGTCAAAATGACATCCCTCCAGCTCTGTGCACGCCAACATGGGCAGCAGGCAACTGGAGCACATTCCACTGCTGTCCACAAAGGTGGCTGGGTCACTGAGAGCCAAGAGCACAAAAGAGGAAAAGAAAAAAGTTCCTGTAAAAGTTGAGCCAGAGCAATACAAGAAATCATGTCAAAAAGACATCGAAGTATACTAGGGTCAAAAAAAAATCATAAATTGCTTTTTAGAGATAAAAGATGTGAAAAAAAGTTTGAAGCAACCACTAACAACTATCTCTGTCCAAAAGAGTTGTGAAAATATCAACATTTTGAGCTAAAGGTTAATTAGATTGCCTAAATTCAAATTTGTTTCTCATGTATCCAAGAGTTTCCGTTTCTAGAAATATATTAAACTAATTTGTTTTTCTTGGAAGTAATGCAGGTCCAAGAAACAGATCATTAGACCGCTCTCAGAAGAATCATATTTTCCTTCATGCCACCCACATGGACCAGTGTCAGCAGTTCTGTTGAGCATTATGGGTGATAAGACAATGCTAAAGTTTTACAAAGCAACACATCAAGTGGAAACAAATCAATTTCCTCAGATTAATTTATTTCATGGTTTAATTTTAATGTAATGCATCTGAGAGAACAAAAGAATAAAAACTACTACGACCATCCTTGTTAAAATGTATCTTCAGGGTAGAATGGCACATTTATACAGGCGTGGATGGCCCTCCTCACAACAGACAAATTTGCACTTGCCTGAGCAAAATTTCATTCTTCCTGCAATCAAATTGCTACCAGCATGTTTGCGAACACTATAAATCTGCCCATGTTGATTCTTGAAATGAAAAATTTCAAGGGAAATAAATAATCCTTTACTCCCTGCCTTTCTTAGGAATAAGAAACAGACATTTTGATGAGGTAGAAGAAACAATAAACATGCCCTTATTTAGCAGTCTTCTGCTTGGAAATGCCAGTTTCAATATTATCCACCTGTATGAGGGGGGATATATAATTGCTCAGGGCTGATGGGTCTGATCTCTATGTAACAAACAAGATCCTGATTTTATGCTCTTAATAATTCACTATGATTAGCAGTTATGGGGGAGGTGGATCTGAGTCACCTCCTGTTCTTCCCATTTGTGAATTCATGTTTGACGACATAGGCCCTTGTTCTGGCTGCCAAAGGGGCTGAAGCACACTCTCCTTTTAGGGCTCCAGTGCTCCTCAGCCCCAGCAGGAAGACCAGCTTTGCCAACCCAGGCTTCTTGCATCCCTAGCCCTGGGAGGGCCTCAGGTGTTTCAGACACAGGTACATCCACCTCTTTCCCAAACCCCTTTCCTGCCAAGCCAGGGCGGCATTTCCATGCATGGGCAGTCTTTGCTGTAAATGGTTACATAGGACTAAACCTAGACAGACCTGAGGAGCAGAAGGCAGAGTCAGGACAAACTAGAGCCAAGGGAAGGGAGCCAAAGGGACTTGGCCGTCGGAGCAGACGCACAAGCTGCGCCCTGGAGCTGATCAAGTCCTTCGCAGGAGAGGGCTGGGCAGAGGAACCACGACAGCCCTGCAGAAGCCACACAAAAGCAATCCAACGTCTCATTTCCACCCTCAATCATGGCCTCCACTGATGCCAAAGTAAACCCGTTCAGCTTCAGGAGGCTTTCCAGCAAACAAAGCATAATTTGTATGACAGGTCTGTATGTGACAGGTAAGAAACACTCCTGAATGGAAAGATCTGGAAGCTTTCTAATATTACAATGCTCTTTTACTGCTGAATTTCTCTCTGGATTTTTAGCCTTGGTTGACACATCAGCTTGTGAGTTATTTATTTTTCTTTGACTCAGTTTCCCCAGAGAGAAACAGAAATAAAAACATGTTTATTTCCACCTCTCCAATTCAACTATCCAGGAATTAAATTCTGTTTATTTCAGGCTATTAAATATTCATGGAGTCCAGGAAACAGGTGCTTCAGGAGATTAAAAAATAAATAAAATACAGGCCCTGCTATCACAGAGCTGAGACCTAGAAAGTTTTTAAAATATTCTCAAATAACCATGCCAAAAGGTAAAATGTGGTAAATATCACAGGAGATTATGATAACAGTCTGCTCAACAAACAATTTCAGTGGATCTGGTATGTGCCAGGCATTGTGATAGGCAGGGAAAACAAGATCAAAAAAGTCGGTCAGCCCTTCCCCCCAGCTGTGAATGGTGCAGCAGGGACTGAGAGATTCAGGGAGGAAGAAACAACCTCTCATCCTAGTAGCCGAGAATTGGGTTAAGAGGGTGCCAGCAGGCTCTGATGGCACTGCCATTCAATACACATGCCTCCTGACAATAGGGGTGGGAGGTGGGGGTGGTGGAGGATGCTGGCAGGTGGAGATAGTGAGTCAGCTTCTGAACTGTGAACACACACACAATGGCCTGAAGTTGACAGCAAGCACCCCATGTGCTGCAGACACTGCACTGCCAGCTTGCCCACTGACTTGGACGTGTGTAGGGGAAAGGGAGGAGGGTGGCTTGGGTCCTTGCTGGAAAAGCAAGTGTTCATACTTTTGTCTTGCAGACAGTAGAGGATCATGCACATTTGAAATGTTACAACTGGAAGCTAAATCCAACAGCAGGGAAGACCCTTACCAAGGCAAGGTAAATGGGCTACCCTCCATCTCCCTTTCTCTGCTGTTGTTCTGGTAGCTGAAGAGGGCTAAAGACCAGATGACAAATACCCTTCCCTCCTTTGGGGGGCCATAAACAGGGCCATTCTCACCAGCCAAGGTTAGATGGAGCCTCACTTTTCAATCCTGCCTGCTAGTGACACTGACAATCTTTTTTTTTTTTTTTTCTGGGACAGAGTCTCACTGTGTCACCCAGGTTGGAGCACAACGGCATCATCTCAGCTCACTGCAACCTCCACCTCCCAGGTTCAAGAGATTCTCCTGCCTCAGCCTCCTGAGTAGCTGGGATTACAGGAGCATGCCACAATGCCCAGCTAATTTTTTGTTTTTAGTAGAGACAAGATTTCACCATGTTGGCCACACTGGTCTCGAACTCCTGACCTTGTGATCTGCCCACCTCAGCCTCCCAAAGTGCTGAGATTACAGGCGTGAGCCACTGCACCTGGCCGAACCTGCCCATCTCTTTACTCAACATTTTCTCCAGCCACAGCCTTTAATCACACAGAACCTTTAATAAACCGGCAGGAAATAGTAACCCCTTAAATGCTGCATGAATGCAAGCCGTACGAGGATAAGAACATTGCTTTGTTTGCATTTTGTTGTATCTCAAGCACCTGAGAAAGTACCTGACACATAGTAGGCATACAATAAATATTTGGAGGTTTTTTTTTGCTTTTCAGTTTTTTTCTGAGACAGGGTCTTGCTCTGTCACCCAGGCTGGAATGCAGTGGTGCAATCACAGCTCAATGCAGCCTTGAGCTCCGAACTCAAGCAATCCTCCTGCCTCAGCCATCCAAGTAGCTGGGCTACAGATACATGCTACCATGTCTGATTAATTTTTGTAGAGATGGGGGTTTCACCATGTTGCCCTGGCTGATCTCATACTCCTGGGAGCAAGGAATTCACCTGCCTTGGCCTCCCAAAGTGCTGGGATCACAGGCATAAGCCACCGTGCCTGGCTCTGTTTGATAAGTGAAAAAATGAAGCTTGATGCATGCAGGGAGTATAAACTGAGATAATAAATAATCTTAAATACCATTTCTAATAGCTTCCTTTTATAGATGAGAAACTGAGGCTCAGAGATGAGGAAGGATTCCTCTAGGGCAAACCGTCAGCCAGGCAGTAATCCGTTAGTTACAAAACTATTGTCCAGGCCTCCCAATGCTGAGTACCAAGCTCTTTCTACTATCCTACATTAACTCTGCTTTTTGCATTTTCAATGACCTATAATTAAGAGCAATGAAATTAGAAAGTAGCAGTTTATAGATCTCCAAAGAATTTTATTCTAAAGATGTTTAGAACCTCTATGACACAGAATATTAAGGTAATAAAAACAAATTAGAAGTAGGATGGGGGAAATGAGCTGATTTCAGGTCAATGAAATGAAAGCAACACTCCCTCTGTGCATTTACAATGCTGCTGCTTAGAATTTCTGAGATTACCTCCATTACTCTGCTTTGAAATTGCTCAGTAAACTACAGCAGACATTACTTCACTAACACTCTCACAATCTGGCCTTCCCTGCTGGTTCCCTGGAGACTAACACATACCCAAGCTTCAGAAATTTTCCCTTGGCAATAAAAGCGTATATATTTTGAAAGGCAATAAATAGAGGCTCGTGTCATCTTTGGAGGGGCTTTTTGGAATCTTCCGCAAAGATTTAAAAATCAAAAAGCTGCTTGGTAACCATCTGCAGGGTAAGAAACAAATAACAAATAAGCAATAACCAAGACAGTTTTGAATGGAAACCGAAAAAGGAAACCTCCTCGCAATGACATGAAAAACAAGTATACGTGACTACCAGCTCTGTGCCAGGTGTGCTAGATGCTGGGGGACAGCAGTCAATGACCAACAAGGTCCCCGTCCTCATGGCACTTGCAGTCTTGAGAAGGGGAAGCTAGAATCGGTGACATTAGATAAAGACATAATCACATTGGTTTATTACAGTTGTGATGCATGCTGTGAAGGGAATATACAGGTGTTGCTGGAGTGGGCCACAGGGTCATCAGATGTGCCTGGGCAGTCCCAGCATAGGAAGGGAGAACCAAAAGACCTGCTCAGCAGGAATGATGGTGAAGGCACGTCTACATGGCAAGAGAGCTGGTCAGAGGAGAGAAGAGCAGGCACTGCCTCCGAGGGCACATTCGCTACGGATGTGGACCTTTAACCTCGGAGCAAAGAGAATCCAAAGATTATACAGAGATTATTGGGACTACGAGTTGACTGTTAAAAGGTTATTCCTTAAAAAACAAGGCCAGGCATGGTGGCTTATGGCTGTAATCCCAGCAATTTGGGAGGCCGAGGCGGGTGGATCACGAGGTCAGGAGATCCAGACCATCCTGGC
Organism: Cebus imitator; assembly: GCF_001604975.1. NCBI lineage: Eukaryota > Metazoa > Chordata > Mammalia > Primates > Cebidae > Cebus > Cebus imitator. The sequence continues at coordinate 9,721,516 of NW_016107358.1, forward strand.
TAACACGGTCAAACTCTGTCTCTACTAAAAATACAAAAATTAGCTGGGCGTGGTAGCATGTGCCTGTAACCCCAGCTACTTGGGAGGCTGAGGCAGGAGAATTGCTAGAACCCAGGAGGTGGAGGTGGAGGTTGCAGTGATCTGAGATCACGCCACCGCACTGCAGCCTGGGCAACAGAGTGAGACTCCATCTCAATCAATCAATCAATCAATCACTTTGGGAGTCTGAGGCAGGCAGATCACAAGGTAAGGAGATCAGGACCATCCTGGCCAACATGGTGAAACCCTGTCTCTAGTAAAAATAGAAAAAAATTAGCTAGGGATGGTGGTGCATGCCTTAGTCCCAACTCGGGAGGCTGAGGCAGGATAATTGCTTGAACCCAGGAGGCGGAGACTGCAGTGAGCTGAAATCTCACCACTGCACTACAGTCTGGGCGACAGTACAAGACGCCAGCTCAAAAAAAATAAAAAATAAAAATAAAGTAAATAGATAAATGTGTTGACATTTTTCAGAACAGTAGAGAAGTTTGAAACAAGCAAATGTAAATTAGGACATAAGGATTATTTGATAGTTTAGCATTCACAAGTGACAGCAGAAATGCATGTCCATGGGTCTAAAAACAAAATGGAGGGAGCATTTAGTATCCCCAAATGGCACTGATAAAACTACTATGCATACTACTTTGGGAAAAAAAAAAAAAAAAAAAAAAAAATTAGGGAATATTTTTCTCTAGCTTTCTCCTCTCTGGAAGGATATCTGGGATTCCTCCTGTACTTTTTAGACCACAAGAGCCCGTTTTTGAAAAAGCCAGAAACATGATGTTTCTGAAGATTGTACTAAAATTCAAGATTTGTTGAAAGAATCAACTTAATTTAGTATATAAGCTAAATAATAATAATAACAATATTGATGCGATTATTAAAAGTAAAAAGCATCCCTCCTTGCCAAACCTCCCTCGGCTCCTCCAGCCCACACTGGTCTTGCCATCTTTTGAAATCACAGACCCCACCTGACGTCTAAGCTGATACATAGCAGTAAGTCAGGCACGGCTTCGTGGGCTCTCCTGTATGGTTTCTCAGTATTCAACTCTTGCATTTAACATACTTTCTATGTGTTTATGCCTAGACTACCACTGGCACTGTGAGCTCCTTCAAAAATTCCTACATACCTTGGTACCATCTGGGGCACCTGGCAACCTGCCACACACACAGGAGCTGTTAAGTATTGATTCACCAATAGAACAACTGGTGTAAAAGAGAAAAAATAGAGTTTTGGAAATAATTTACAGATTTGGATTCTAGAGATCTTTCACAATTAACTTCATCATATGTTAAACAGAGCAAATCAAATCCTATTACACTAGTAAGAAGAGACTAAGGCATGTCAGAAAGCTCATTTTGAAATTCAATTGTTTGGAACACACTCTGCCTTATAGATGAGGGGGAATTTTTTCTCAGCTTTCTTTGTCAAGAATATTGTGCTTTTTCTGAAAAAGAATGAGCATGTTTTTATCTTGCAGACACTGTAGATAGTATTAATTAATTATGTTTCCCTCCTTCCTTTTACCACTAGGCAGCTGAAATCCAAATCTATGTCATTTTGCTGCAACTGAGAGAAATGTATATTTCTTGGTTGTAAACTTACCCCAGATTTGTTATTTTCGTATTTTTATTTTCCCTTTACCGTTTGCTCCTCGGTTTTTGTTTTCTCCAGATACATCTATAACTACAGATGTCACTATCTCATGGCCTTTTAGAACTGTGTTGCAGTTATATTTGTAAATAAATTGAATAATTAAGTAAAGGATGCTTTAGTGCTCTGCAATTTACTATGCTGTGCAACCTTTGGTAGTAGAGTTTTACAAACCAAGGCAATTAATCCTCAGTTAAGCTGATTCTCATACAGACCAACATTGAATGGTTTCCACTCCCATCCCGTACCCCAACTTTTGTCCACTGCACACCCTGAGAAACATTAATGACATGATTAACAGAGCTTCAGGTGTCTGTCTTTAACTTTCCCACTTCCCTTAGCCCTTCATAGCATCCATTTTATCCGCTGATCACTGGGTCCTGTCAGTTCTACTTGCCTAGGTCTACAGAATCTATTTCCCACCTTGAATTTCTACTGCTACAGCCGTAATTCAAATGTTCAATGTTTCTCTCCAAGGTACGACGGTCCTGCTCAGTCTCACTGCCTCCCATCTCTGCTCCATCCAATCTATCTTCCAGTCCAGAGTGAAGGTTTTGTGCCAAAATGCATTCACCCATCCAAACATCCTATAAATATCTACTAAGTACCCACTACAGGTTAGGTGTGCATGAAGCCCTGGTGACAAAGAAATAAAGAAACGTGGCCTCTTCCCTTAAACAGCTAGTGAACGGTGAGAAGGGAGAGCGATAAACAAACCATGGCAGGATTTGAAAAACGAGCATGAGAACTGCCTAGGGTCCCTTCGGGAAATGCTGAGCAGAGTGTGCACTGCACATTCAAGAGCTCCTTGGAGCATGGAGTACCTGCAGGCAAGAGCAGGAGAGGAAACCAGGAGGCAGGCAAAGGCCAGGGCAGAAAGGTCCTGACAGGCCATGTGGACCTCACCACATGATTTCTGTCTAGAGACTTGCAGTGGGGCTCCATTCCAAACCCGTAAGCATAGCTCTGTGCCTCCTGGTGTAGCCCCCAAGCTATCTTTCTGATCTGTTCTCAACTCCTAGTGCTGTGCTATACTCACCTACAACTCACTCCTCAAAGACTCAAAGTAAATTCATGCTTCTGGCCTGACTCAAAATCATCCCCTTAGGCCACTATGCACCCCAAGCCGTCTCCTCCACTTCTTGGCCTGCTGAAACCAACTTAGCATTTCTTCAGTATAATACTGCAGCCACTAACCAACAGAAATTAAGCATGGCCCTGTCTTCGAGGAGGTTAGACTCTTGTGTAAGAAAAGGATAACTATCGGGTAACTATAAAAGATATAGTGATGATGTGTGACAGGTGCTTCCATAAAATAATCCCTTCATTGCAATAACAATACAGTAGGAGATGAGTTGTTGAACTTTTCGAGAAATGTTTCAAGAATAAAACAGCATTTAAACTGATCCTTGCCAGTTAAATAGGGTCCAACCAATTACAACAGACACTAATACCAGCTGATTGTTACCCTTTCCATCTCTTGCTGTGCCTTTTTAACAACAGAATCTCAAAAAATGCCTGCTGAATAGACCGTATATAGAAGCATAATAAATTCCAAAAGAAAATATTAATTATGTAGAGTATTAATGTTACTTCTCTTAATTCTAAGAAAAATCTAGAGAGGATTTTATATTAGCTCTATGCCACTGAAACTGATGTCCCCAACGTCCCCTGTAACCTCAGACATGGGTTACCTGAGGACCGCAGTGATAAAAAGTCTCCACTGGCCAGTTCTCCACTGATTATGGAAATGAGCAGTGAGCCCCAAATCCCCAATTCTTACAGCAGTTCAAGAACCATCACCTTGACGTACTTGAGAATTAAATACTAAGCAGAACATGTTTCCTGGAGACAGGAATAATTGAATTTTCATGAAACGTAATGCAATGTTTGTTCATTCTATGTAAACACATATAGATTGCAAGTAAGGCTAGATTAATTCCTTCAAAGCACACTAGATTTCCACAAACATAATGAAGCTGTCTGAGGTAATAAAGCCTTAGAAGTCAACATTTGAAGACTTTTTCATTTATTTCCCTATACCTGAAGTGGCAGGATAAAAATAAGATGAAAATATAGGACTTTTATATGTAAATTAATCCAAAAGTAACTTTTCCAGGAAATATACAAAAAGTTCACAATGAAAGCAAACTATGTGTGCATACATAGGAATGAGCAGTAGCCTGCAAAGCCTGGAAATTTACAGCACCTCCAATCGCATCTAAAATACTAGATTCCTGCCAGTGAAGCAGGACTTTTCCCAAATCTTCACAAAAGGAAGTTGAGGCAAATGAAGCAGAAAATGAGGGGAGGACCCTGAATACCTCCATGGAGAATCACTGAAGATTTTCCTAACAGGCACAGCAATAAGGAGAGAGGTAGCCTAAGGCTATGTATCCGGGGATTTCACATAGGGCAGATTGGACGAGGGAGACCCTGGAGGCGAGGAGACCCCTAAGAAGAGGCTCTCAGAGAAGCCCCTGTGTGCTCCTCTCTCGCCTCCACCTTTGAACAGGCTATTCCTCGTGCCTGGACTAAGAGGCAGCACACTGCATCCTGCATGCCAGTCTGGCTCCCTAACCCTCTGGTTTTTGCATGGCCTATAAGCTAAGAATGAATTTTACTTTTTTAAACGGTTGAAAAACATCTAAAGAAGAATACTATTCATGAGGCAAGGAAATGAGAGGAAATTTTCAGTATCCATAAATAAGGAGTTACTGGAACCCGGCTACACTTCACTGATGGCCACCGTGACCCTCACACTACAACAGCACTGGAGTGCTGAAGCAGGAGACCAAGACTCACCCAAACCCCAATGCCTAGCACCTGGCCCCTTACCAAACGAGTTTGCCCCTGCAGCCCACATCACGCTCCCCCTTTCCCACTCCTTGTCGTCACGAACCCTTACTCATTCTTCACATCTCAGAGTAGGAGGCCTCTCTGAAAACTTCCCCAAGTCCCACTAGATGCCGCCTCCTACGATTCCCACAGTGCAATGTACTGCCCTCCTCACAGCAGGTGTCAGTACATACTGACATTGCACATTTACCTGGCCTTATTTCCTGCCTGGCTGTGAGCTGCAGGAGGGCAGAGGCCATCTGTAGCCTCATAGAGTTGAACCTTGAACAACAGAGGTTGGAACTGCACAGGTCCACTTCTACATGCATTGTTTTCAACCAAATGAGGGTCAAAAATACAGTATTTGCGGGATGCAAAACCCGTGTATACAGGGGACCAACTTTTCATATGCACAGGGTCCTCAGGGAGCTGCAGGACTTGAGTATGTGCAGATTTTGGTATACTCAGGGGTCCTGGAATCAATTCCACACGTATACCACGGGATGACCGTATTTTCATCATTAATCAGTACAGGTTGCGCCTCTCTAATCTGAAAAACCTGAAATCTTAAATGCTCTAAAATTCAAAACTTTTTGAGGGCCAACATGATGCTCAAGGGAAATCCTCATTGGAACATTTCTAATTTCGAATTTTCAGATTAACAATGCTAAATCAGTAAGTATAATGCAAATATTACAAAACACACAAAAAATCCAAAATCGAAAACGTTTCTTGTCCCAAGCATTTAATATAAGAGACATGCAATCTGTACTACCAGGTATTTGGCAAATATTGAATGAATGAATGCATGAATGATGAATGAATTAATCAAATAAACACCTGAATCACATGAGAACTGTCGCCTTATGCCAATAAATTCTAGTGAACTTAATAGATAAAGGAACCCAGGAGAATGTTTATTTTTCTGAAACTTTTATACTCTTTGGCCATTCTCTTCTTTCTTTAGGATGATTTTCCTATAAATATAATACATATATACACACACACACATATATATAAAATTATATACATATATCATATATAAAACATATATATGTGATTACATATATTTATATATATATATAAGATATATATATATATACAAAATCATATATATATATCTGTCTCCCAAGTTCAAGTGATTCTCCTAAATCAGCCTCCCGAGTAGCTGGGATTACAGGCACCCACCACCACCCCGGCTAATTTTTGTATTTTTAGTAGAGGCAGGGTTTCACTATGTTGGCCAGACTGGTTTCAAACTCCTAGCCTCAAGTGATCTACCCGCCTCGGCCTCCCAAAGTGCTGGGATTACAGGTTGAGCCAAGGCACACGGTCAATGACTTTTAACTTCACTGATGAATTAAAAATCTCTTACAGAGCTCTCTCACACTCTCCGATCTTTCCTGTGCACCTATCTCCTAGATATTTCTAATAAAATGTCTTATAGACATTTCAGGCTTAAGAGGTCCAAAGCTCGGGTACAACCTACTTAGCCTCTCTGTCTCCATCTTGTGAAATGGCTTCATGAGTCCCCACGGCTAACTTAGTACCATCCTCCATTTTGCTCACCATTTACCCTCATTCCATCCACAAATCAGATATGACTGCTTCACCCCAGGTCTACTTAATAGGCATGATGTCTATAAGAAACATAAATGATATACTGTGTGACTTCGCAAAACCACTTCAAGAAATAAATCCTATAGATATACTTGCAAGCAAAATGTGGCACATGTCCATAGTTATTCACTGAAACATTTTTTTTAATAGTAAAAGAAGGAAATCTACAACATGCCTAACAAGGGAGCGCTGATTAAAGACATGATGGTTCATACATACAAGGAAATACCATGCCGCTGAATAGAAATGGGAAGGCTTTCTAACATTCAAACATCTCTAAAATACACTGTAAGTAAAAAAAAAAAAAAAAAAGTAAAAAATGTTATATGCTGCTTTTGTTTTTAACAAGAAAGAAAAAGCATATATATTTGTATTTGCATTAAAAAACTTGAAGGATACGATAAAACAGACATGAAGGCAGTAGAAGGAAGAGTGTACATGCTCACAGGCACAGCTGCACCCCAAATAAATGCAGGGCCTATAAAATAATTGTATACAATAAATGAAGAAGCAGACTCCCTTCTTCCGCTTTCTCATCCCCTTACCTTCCCAAATAAGTCTCTACTGGCTGCAATAACAACAGCACGGAGCCCACTCTCCTTTAGCTTTGCATACAAGGCCTCACACTCCAGGCTTCTCTGGATCTACCTCCCATCACCACTCTCATTGTTCCCTGTGCTACCCCAACCACACTGCAGTTCTCTGTCCTCAGACATGCTGGATCTTCTGAAACTCTACATCTTTGAATGTGCTATCCCCTCTGCCCAGAAGGCCCTGCCTTCCTATTGTCCTGGCAAAGTTCTATGTGTTCTTCAAGATCAAGGTAAAAGAACATCTCTTCAACGTCAATTCTTCTGGGATAACCTCCCTGATTCTGCAGGCTACTTCCCTCCAAGCATGATAATATATCTGCTTATGGAGCTATTTGTGAGACTGTGTCCCTTATCAGACCATTCACTCCTTGAGGGCAGTTCTGCCTTGTTCATCTTCACTTGACAAGCATCTACCTTCCTTACAGATGCTACTCATTCTCCCTAACTTTTCCTCGATAAATGCTTATTAAAATGTTCTTTAAAAATGCCTCCCTGATGAGGAAGAGTTTATGCTAGTTATTATGATTAGGCAGCTTAACATAGAGAATGGGGGAAAAAGGGGCGCTGTGGAATTCACCTATAATTCTCTGGAGGGTGTACCAGTGGTAGAGTATTGCTCAAAGGTTCTGTGTGTCAATTATACTTCAGAAAGCTGCAATCAGAACTCATCTGCTCCTTCAATCCGGGACCTTTTCCTCATGCCAAGAAAGTGGTCCCCTTGCACACAAAGCCTGGTGGTAACTCTTAAAAGGCACACAATCTGGCCTCTTCTCTGCCCACTGCTACTGCTGCTTCAACTCTTCCCGTCTGCATTCAGTGCCTAGACAATTCACCTGTTCTCCTTGTCTTTGAACTTGCGTTTATTCCACTCACACTCTACAGTAATGCCAGTTTCCCAAATATTAATCTGATCACATTATTTTCCTACTTTAAATCTTTCAATGGCTCACTGCTACCAAAAGGATGAGACGTAAGGTCTTTGATTTTGCATTCAAAGCCCATCCGGAAGTGACCCTATCTAGGTTCCAACTTTCTCCCCGTAATTAACATGTTTCATGGTGTAATCCAGTGATCCATGAGTCAGTCTTCCCAGAAACATAGTGCTGCCTCTCACTGCCTGCATCTCTGCACAAGCAAATGAATAGCCAACAGCTGCTCATGACACAGAGGAGGAAATAGGTGACTAAGTGAGATGATGGCTATGGTAATTTGTTCCCCTAGAGTAACCACATTACTATATATATGTATCTTATAGCATCATGTTGTATACCTTAAATATGTACAATATAATGTACTTTAAAATCCTCCTCTTCCGTCAGCCCCGCTTGTCTAACCTACTCAGACTTCATCTGTCAGTTCAAGCATCACATCCAAGTATGAAGCTTTGCACAAGCTCTCAGGGAACAATTTCCTCCTTCAACTGTTACCATAGCACCTTGGACAGAGCAGCTTACCCATTAGTCTCTACTACTGGACCAGAAGTCCCTCAAAGGCAGAAACTACATCCATAGCACGTCAATATGGTTCCCACCACGCACATACTTAAAGGTTTGTTTCAGGGATGGAAGAAGGGGGGGAAGGCTGATTCTACTAAATGAAGTATCAAATACAATAATGGATTTTGAGAGCTTTTTCTTCCTAATGCCTTTGAAGCCCATGAGCCCTCAAATTCCACAAACAGTCTAAAATGCATCTTGGATGTTCTGAATTACTTACGTTAATATCAGCTACTTCCCTTTGTATTGAGGGCACACCTCAAAGTAAAATTTTTAAACAGTATCTTACTGTAGTTTGTCATCAGAAAACATTTCTATCAATCTCCTAGTTTACTATCAACCCCAGCAGCCAATGGAAGGGCATGTCCCCAAGTGTCCTTCTTGGGACAGGCTCCATAGAAGAAATCTATTCATGAAGGGATTCTGTGGTCAAAGAATTCTGGAAGTACCACATGCTTACTCCCTCAAACAGAGCTAGTTCTTCCTAGCTTGGAGGCACTCTCTAGTAAAGAAAACTCAAACTTTTTCAGATCATCATTTGCCATACTTACGTGACTATCAAGCCTTTATTTCACCCAGTAATATCTAACTGTTGAATTATGCCAATTAAGAATCACAAGTTTAAAACCTGGCATAAATTTTGCCTAGTGACATTACCTCATTATACCCATAGACATAACAACATGGCCACTTCATGAAGACATTGCTTCCAGCCTAAAATGCAGGAATGAACCTTGAAAAAAAATGAAACAAGAAAAATAACTTAGCAGATTGTGTTTATCCCCACAGTACCATAAATAATTCCTAAACTTCTAAATTGCCTTTTTGCAAGAGAGAAAATAAAATTGAGCCATTGAGAGCACATCACTACCTGCCTGCAAAGCTGCAGTGATCCCATGAAGCAAGAGTTTCATAAATAGTTTAAATAAAATCCAATTATATGAGCATCCTCTTTCTTTCTTTCTTTCTTTCTTTTTTAAAAAGATCTCTAAGAATTTCTTTAAGGAAGGGAGAAACCCTGATTAACCAACTGTATATACCCAAGTCATGCTGCTATGCAATTCTATGCGGGCTATACAACACAAAATCCTCTATGGGTTTTATTAATATTAAGAATCTCTAGGCTGTTTTAAGATTTGGGAGCTAAAAGGAAATCTGAAAATTATATAATTTAGGCCCCTCACTTTACAGATGAAGAAACTGAGACCCACAGGAATTGCCCAAGATCCTCAGCCCAGATGGCAACCAGGCCTGACTGGAGCCAGGTCTTCACTCTGAGGCCCATGTGCTTCTCACTGCACCATCCTTGGAAACTGGAAATTGTACTGAACAGCAGAGGGCAGAAACAGCCATGAGCAAGTATCAACACTTAGGTCATTTTTACCCCATGTTCTACAGTTTCCAAGAGCCTGAAGAAAGAATAACAAACACTGGGATGATGAATGGGGTGTCCACCCACCCACACACCCTCCATTCAATTTACATGTGGAGACTGAGTGTCTCCTGCGTGCATTGTTCTAGGATCTGGGAATACCATAGTAATCAAAACCAAAAAATTCCCTGCCCTTATGAAGTTTACATTCTACTGATTCCAGAGTCTTCTTCCTGAGACTGATTAAATTCAGACAGCTGGCGCTAAAATTTTTAAAATTATATTGCAAACACACGCACATGCATACATGTACACACACACACATACACACACTTACACAAAGATCTTCCATATATCAGCAGCTTTTCAAAAACCTCTCATGTAGAGGACATTCCAGATAAATCCCACCCCCAATCCCAGTCTGGTTTTCAGAACCACCACCACAACCCACTAAAATACTAAGAAACTATTTCAGTGGCCTCTCTGCAGAGGGAGGGAAATAGAAAAAGTCAGGTTCGTTCCAAATATCTTTCCTGCTGAGTTAGAAAGGGAGGTGGAGAGGAAATACTTAAGAAATAAGTGAGCTGAATTTTCTGTGAAATGATATTGGAAGAGAGAATCTTAAGCATTCTATGAGCCGTTGGTAAGCTGAAAAAGAATATGACAACTACAATGCATGTTTTATCAGCCAGCTGCAGCTGATCAACAAACTACTACAAAATCTCAGTGGCATGCAACAACAACCACCAGTCTGCAGGGTTGGGGCTCAGCTGGTCCAGACTGGCTGGGCTTCAGGCCCTGAGGTTGGTTCAGGTCCACTCCACACGCTTCTTACTGATCTGGCACCAGCAATCTACATAGGGCATGTTCACCTCATAAGGGCAGAAGCTAAAAAGGGCAAAAGCAGCTGCCAAGTACGTTTCAAGCCTCTTTTCCTGTCACATCTGCTAATTTCCCCTTAGCCAAAGTAGTCACAGGGCCAAGCTTCAAATCAACAGGGCAGAAAAGTATACTCCCCCCATAGCAGACAGTGCTTCAAAGTCACAGGACCAAGTGCACAGATACAGGGAGGGATGAAGAGCTGGGAACGACACTGCAGTCTGATAAAAGAATGGACCTCTTGCATCAATACCAACTTGCCAAATTCCATTTCTTTTCAATCCACACCTTTTATTTGCTCACTCACAAACTGCCCCACCAGCTTCTACGTGTAAAAAGCTAATGGTTAGACTGTGTTATTGGTGTAACTGTTTCAGGAATGGAAGAAGATAACAGGAAAAAGAATAACAGTTGATAATGGAAAATTAAGTCCACATTGATGGGGGAAGGACTGGAAAGTTAAATGGCAATTGCTTTATCTTTCTGCCAGGCATACAAGACCTTAGACATTGAAATGAACATACAGACAGAATCTCGGCTTCCCAGATGTTTCTTATGTCTAGAAATCATGCCACAGACAGTACACAACATGTATCCCAATGGTTGCAAAAACATCAGAAACGTGGACACATACCACAGCTTGAAACAAGTTGCCAAAGCCTTTATTTTTATTACAGTAATGGAAATATTGGTGGGGTGGCGTGGATGCGACACAGGATTAAGGAAACATAGGAGGAAATGAATTAAAAAATCTAGGAGGAAATGAATCCAATTCAGTGAAAATGGCATCACTGGGCTCCCAGGCAACCTCTGAGCTACATTTCCTAGTCAAACAAGCACATCCTAGAGTACAACTTCCAGTCAAGGGAAACTGTCACCAAGGGTGGGACTAAATCTGACAGAACACTAGCAGAGAGAGGGTAGATGCTTGAAAGCTATTAAATATTTAGAATTCCAATGCTGAAAAGATGAATGAAAAGGCAATAACATGAGAGACTTAAAACTACCAGAATCAAGCATGACAAGCAAAAGGGTTATCTTCATGAAACTTGCCAACTTGCACCCACACACAATCCCTGGCAAAGTGACTTTTTTGGAGAATGATGTTAAATAAAGAAACCTAAAGCTACTCAAAAAAAGAAATGTGTGTGTGTGTGTGTGTGTGTGTGTGTGTGTGTGTATCCCATTTATGAAACTTAAAAAAAGAACACAAAAGGAAAGCTACCAACCTAAAGAATGTAATTGCAATACATAGAAATGACAAATGATTAGTAACCAATATAAATGTGGAATTCTTGCCAATCAGTTTTAGAAGACAGAAATGAGCCTCACCCAAAAATGAACAAAAGAAAAACTGTGTCAAATAAATATATAAAAATGTGTTCAAACTTAACAGTAACCAGGTAAATTCAAATAAAAAACACCATATATCATTTTATTTTATTTTTTATTAATTTAATTTTTGAGAGAGGGTCTCACTTTATCACCCAGGCTGGAGTGGAGTGGCGGGTTCACAGCTCACTCCAGCCTTGATCTCCTGAGCTCAAGTGACCCACAGGCTTCATCCTCTTGAATAGCTAGGACTACAGGCACACCACCACGCTCAGCTAGAGATACTATTTTAAACTTATCAGACTGCCAAAATAAGTTGAACAAGGTCAAGTGTTAAAGAGGACGTAAAGCACCAGGGAACTTTAGAACGGCTCAAGGCAATGTAAATTGGGTCAACCATTTTGGGAAATAATTTGGTGATATCCAAAGATGTTCGTAAGTACTGACTTAGCAATTCTACTGCTACATAAAATATAGCTCAGTGAAACTCTTATGCCTATACATTCAGATGTACAAGAATGTTCAGCAGTAGCATTTGTAATAGCAAAAAGAAAACTGTAAACGATCAAATATTCATTAAAGAATGGATGAATGAACTATACAATATTCATCTGACAGAATTTAAGCAGTGAAAAACAAAAAAACTAACTCTACATGTGACAACACAGATGAACTTCACACTACTGCATGAAAACCTAAAGCCATGAAAGGATTTATACTGTGATTTCATTTGTTAAAATATAAAAGCGCATCAAAGTTAACTTGTTGTACAATATAAATAGTAAAACTGTAATGAAAATCAAGGTAATAACACAAAATTCGAAATGTGGTAACTCATGGAAGAAAGGAAGAGAGGAAAGGAGTGAAGATACTGATAGGGCCAGTCACTTGAGGCCAGGAGCACAAGTCCAGCCTGGGCAACACAGAGGACTTCAACAAAAATGAGAATACAGTTATAATTTGGAAAGAGAGAATAAAAAGAAAACTTGCAGAATATATCCTTGCATCCTTTCTAGTCTCATTAGAAAATGGACTGAGTGGCTGAGTGTGGTGGCTCACGCCTATAATCCCAGCAGTTTGGGAAGCTGAGGCAGGTGGACCACTTGAGGTCAGGTGTTCAAGACCAGTCTGGCCAACATGGTGAAACCCCATCGCTACTAAAAATACAAAAATTAGCAGGGCGTGGTGGCGCACACCTGTAGTCCCAGCTACTTGGAAGGCTGAGGCAGAAGAATTGCTCAAACCCAGGAGATGGAAGTTGCAGTGAGCCGAGATTGTGCCACTGCACTCTAGCCTGGGCAACAGAGCAAAACTCCATCTCAAAAAAAAAAAAAAAAAAAAAAAGAATGAAAGAAAATGGGCAGAGCCAATAGCTTCTGGAAACATGTTCAATAACACTAGTGACCAGAAAAAAAAGTGAATTAAAACACCACTAGTATAAGCTGGGTACTGTGGCACATGCCTATAGTCTCAGCTACTTGGGAGGTTGAGGTGGGAGGATCACTTGAGGCCAGGAGCTTAAGACCAGCCTGGCCAACACAGTGAGAACCCCACCTCTAAATAACAACAACAACAACAAAACACCAGTATACATCTTTTTTTCCTGTTAAATGTACAGAATAAAGAGATTGATAATGTTCAGTATTGGTAAGGGTGTGGAAAATGAACATTTTCAAACACTGCAGGTACTTTTTTCCAGTGTGCCTACGAATATGCATCATAAACCTTGGAAGGAAAAAAACAGCAATTCCACTTTTATACACTTATCCCAGCAATATATTAAGGCAAGTGCGCAGGACACATGGGTATAAGTTTTATTGTCAAAAACCCATCAACATGGGAGTGGCCAGAAAGATCCACCACAGTGGCGATGCAGCCAGACAATGATGATGTAGATAAATGTTTGGTAACATCAAAGGACACTTGTGTCACATTTCTTGTGGAAAAAACCTAAGTCAAAAAATATTCAAAGAATGATTCTATTTTTTTACAAAATATATGTAACTTCTACATACAGGTATAACTTCTACATACAGGTATATCTGACAATTATAAATATGTATAAAGATTTAAAATTCAATATAGAAATTAAATTTTATAAAGGATCTTATTTTATACAGGATCATGGAATTACTTTCATTTTCTTTTTTATATTTTATTTTCTTAATTTTTCAATGATTACAGATCACTTTTATATCAGAAAAAAAGTCCCACCATCTTAGCTGTTTTGAAAAGGGAAAAAGGCTAAGTAAATATTTGAACAGATACCTCTATACTGGAAGCTTGAAAATATGTCACCAGGAGGAACTCAAGGCAAAACCTACATACGGGGCTAACATGTATTTGTTTGCTTTTCCGAATGGACACAAAAGGGGCCCAGAGGAAAGTTGGGAAGGTGGAAGGAAGGAACCAAGAAGAAAGGGAGGGCGGGAGGAAGGAAAGGAGCCAGAGTTTGACAGATCTTAGACAGTCTCAACTAATTGGCTTCAAAAATATACCAGGCATAATTCTGATTAAGAAAGTTGATGGAGTAAATAGACAAGTGGAGCCGATACCACCACGTTTCCAGTACCACATCTGTGTGTCACGCAATTATCCTTTCACCTGGAGGGCATTCACAACCCAAACTACAGTCCAGGTCCACTACGGGGGCATGAGCCCACCTCAGTCTATCCCTCTCTCTGATTACAACCAAAATCTCTATAAACAACTAACAGAGGACTCTGAGAAGTAATCAAGCAGAAGTTATAAAGGAGAGTCAACTGTTGGAAAGGCAACCCATACAGGGTGAAGTTTCTGGTTTGTTTTCTTCTCACGTGATTGAGCCCCAGTTGCAGAGCTGCACAACAACAACGCAAGCAGCTAAACTCGAAGAGAAACCTGTCTGTCTGTCCACAGATAAAGGGCTTCTGCGAGAGGAAGGGTCTGCGGGTATGATCCTGGGGTATAGAAAGTCCAAGAAAGGATGCCCAAATCCTATGTGCAAACCTGCACAGATATCAGCCTGACCCTGGAGTAACACCCGCAACAGCAAAGACTCAAACCAGCACAGAAAAAGCTGAGGACACGGAACTGAGATCTGAACCACTCACACAAGTTGCAGACTAACCCCTTAAGAATGTGTTTACAGGGTAGACAAAAATAAGCACAGAAACAACTTACATTGAGATCTGAATCGCTGCCTACAGGAAGCAGTTCCCACTCAAAGCCTAGAGCTCACAGGTTGTTCACCTTATTAAAACATCAACAGTCTCCACAGATAACAGGAGGCCATTCAGAATGTGCAATACACAATCCAAAATTTGTTTACAAGTCACCAGGAAAATGTGACCAATTCTTAACAGAAGTCCACACAAGACAATCCAGACATTGGAAATATTAGACAGCTACAGGTTCAGTATCCCTAATCCAAAAACCCCAAATCCAAAATATTCCAAAATATGAAACTTTTTGAGCATGGACATGATATCCATAAAGAAATGCACATTGGAGCATTTTGAATTTTGGATTTTGGGGTTGGACGTTGAAACAGTAAGTATAATGTGAATATTCCAGAATCCAAAAATCTGAAACACTTCTGGTTCCAAGCATTTTGGATAATGGATATTTAATGTACACCTAAAGCAACCACTGTCACTTTGCTCTATGAGGTAAAGAAAAACAAACTTGATAGAAATGAAAATACAGGAATTCTCAGAGGAAAAATAGGAACTATAAAACAAACCAAATGCAAATTTTAAAACAAAAGAAAGCACTAAAATAAAACTATATTTGGTGATCAAGACAGTAGAGTGGAGACAACAGAGGACAGAGTAAAGATGGAAATTATCCAATCTGAAAAACAGAAAGAAAAAGATTTTTTAAAAAAAGTAGCAGGGTCTCAGGGGCTCCCAGGACAAAACCCAAAAGATCTATCATTAAGTATGAGATAAACTTAAAAGAAAACCAAACCTAGACATATCAAAATCACACCAATGAAAAACAGAGGGGGGAAAAAAATCTTGAAAGTAACTAAAGACAGCACAGTAAAAAATTATAATAAATAAATAAATATTTTTTTAAAAAAGAAAGATAACTATTTACAGGTGAAGAATGACTGAAAAGATTATGGATCTCTCTTTAGAAATTATAGAGGCAGAAGACAATGGATCAACATCTTTAAGTTGCTGAGAAAAAAAATAAAAATCCATCAATCCAGAATTCTATATTCAATAAAAACACCCTTCAAAATAAAGGGGAAATAAAGACATTCTCACATAAAATAACACTAACAAATTATCACCAGTTGATGTGGTCTATAAATAGTGCTACAGAAAGTTTTTTTTACTGGAGAGAAAAAGAATTACCAGAAGAAAACATGTATTTTCAGGAATACAGGAACAGCAAGAGAAATGGCAAACAGCTAAGTAAATATGAAAGAAAACTATTTTTTTCTTATGTTTTTTTAAAAATGCATATGACTGTTTAAAGGAAAAAGTATAACACTGAATGGTGAGGTTTTTACTGTGTATAGATGTAATATATGTAACTATAACAATATAAAGGTAACTGGGGAGGAAGGAAAACAAAGCAGGAATGGATATTGTAATATAAATGAAACAGTGAGTCCAAGGAAAATTACCAGAGATAAAGAAAGACATTTCACAATGATAAAAGGAACAATTCCTCAGGAAAACATAACTACTAAGAAAATATATGCGCCTAATAATATGGCTTCAAAAAACATAAAGAAAAATTGACAGATAAAAAGGTAAAACAGACAAGTCCATAACCATAGTAGAAAATCTTACTCTTTTCTGAGCAGTACTTTATCTTTTCTGATAAAGTACTAAGACCCAAAAAATCAGTAAACAGAGAAAGAAGAACTAAACAACACTATTCAGTTACCTCGATGTAACTGACATTTATAGAACACTCCATTCACAGGCATTTTGCCTCTAGAGTTTGGAAACATATGTCCACACAGAGAATTTTACAATGAAACACAACTCCAAATAAAAAGGAATAAACTGATACATAGATACTGATACACACAACGTGGCTAAATCTCAAAATCATTATATGCTGAGTGAAAGAAGCCAGGTATAATGAATATATACTGTATAATTCCGTTGATATAAAATAGTAGAAAATCCAAACTAACCTATAATGACAGCAGGTAGAGCAGTGGTTGCCTGAAGACAGGGATGGAGGGAGGAACAGATTACAAAAAGGGCATGAGAAATGGTTGGGAATCGAAACATTTATCATCTTGACTGGAGTGATGGTTTCACTGGTGTAAACATATGTTAACAACTGATCAAACTGTATACTTCAAATATGTGCAGTTCATTACACTTTAATTATATCCCCCCAAATTGGAAAGATATCCAACTTATGCTATAGTCAGGGTTTCTGAGTACAGTCTGAATATGGGTCATTCATAAGAATTATTTAGGGTGTTTGTTTAATATGCATATCTTGGTCTCCATCCCAGACCTACAGACTGATGCTCTATGAAGAGACATTTCAAATTACCTCTCCAAGTAATTACCAGTCACACATCTGAGAATGACTACTTAAGGCCCAATTCAAAACCTACCTCCTTTATGAAGCCTCCACTGATCCAACTGATAGACACAGTTCCCTTTTCTCATCTCACAAAGCTCAGTCTCACAAAATGCATTTATATGCATGACTATGTTCTAATGATATCATCTTATCTGCACTACTACACAGAACTACAAGTTTTCACAGGGAGAGGGTATGTTTCATCCATTTTCCTAACTTCCTCTGTCCAGCACAATGCCTTGCACACAAAAGGCACTAATTACATTAATGGCATGTTTATTACTAGTACAGCCTTGGTCCATTCTATTACAAATTCACCAACTTAGATCAACAACACTGAACCATGTTAAGCATGTGTAAAGGCTATAGCCCAGAGAGTGGGACAGACTGGAAACAGATTCATGCTAATATAGGAAAAACAAAGAAAAAGTATATCCCTCCTTGCAAACAAGAACCTAACCAACTCTGGGATGCACATTTCAAATACCTATCACATCCGTATTCTATCCTGAATGCAACCAGGGAAAGGCCTGGCACCACCTTCTCTTCCCCACACATTCTGCCCAAGGTACCCCTGTTATGAATACTTACCACATGGTACTGTAATCATTTGTTTATATGTTTGTGTGCACTGTGATGTTTTCAAAAGCAGGAGCAATGCTTATTCACTTCGCTACAGCCTTAGGAGGACTTCAAGAAATATTTGATAAGCAAGCAAATAATAATCCTTTAAAACCCAAAAGTGTTTGTGTACCTATTTATAAGGTTTTCCAAAAAGAGCCACTTTTTAAATTTAGACAAAAAGGTACGAAAGGAAATTTCATTTTTAAAAACATATTTTCTACTATCAAGCTTCTTCTCTCTCTTGGGCCATGTAAAATCTTCTAAACCTCACAGGGGCAAGGAATGGCAAATCCCTTCCTGGCCTGATCACGGTCCATAGTTGCCCCAGTGATGGTTTTGGATGCTGGTGCTCCATTTACTATGTGAAAAGACACAGCAGCCTGAGTCAACCCAGTGGGAGGTAAGTGTGTAGTATTTAGGGACGTGACTCAGTACTGTCCCCAAAATACCTCCCTGAGGAAAACACAATCAAGTCAGCCTGCAAATGGTCACCGCTCACATCACCATCACTCAGACTAAGGAGTCTGAAAGCAATGGTGAAGACACTGATTTAAGGAAGAAGAAATAAAGTAAAATGCTATAAGCCATTTCAAAGAGCAGAATTCCACACATAAAAACACATATATGCCACAGTCGCTTAAATGTGTAATAAAATGTTTTCACTGACTGTTTACATTAACAATCTAATGTCACGCTTTAATTAAATGCACTCTGTCACAGGGAGAGAACATGCGTGGTGGCACAGCCCTTCCTTAGAGGTAACTGCAGAACAAATAAAGTTTTGTTTGCTGTGTATTTGTTTCGCTTTGTTTCAGTTCTTTTATTTCTATGTTAGGTGGAATGATTTATTTGAAATGAATTTTTAGCAACTTCAAAATCATAAAATTTACTATTTGGGGAGCACAGCTTATTAGTCAACTGTTGTTAGAAAGACTTGGGCAAGTTTCACTAGCACTGTCCAGCTATTTGATCTAAATTACCTTTCTCTGGCTCTGTAAAATGCAGGTTAGAATAGCATCTACCTTGGAGCCTTGATATCATGGTTAAACGAAAGAAAGCATATAAAGCATGCTTTATGGGATGCTGGCACATAGGAAGGGCTCAACCGATGTCTGCCACTATCATTGCTCCATCAGCTTCTTCATTTTCTGGTTATTTTAGCACTCACCTGATTCTTTGTAAGAACCTTAAAGGGGAGTCATCAATTATATAGTTTCTTGGAAGTTCTCTTTTAAAAGAGAAGGAAATGAAGAAAAGTAAAGAGAGGGGAAAGGAGGGGCAGGGAGGAAAAAGGAAGGGAGAGCAGGGAAGCAAATGTAGAAGAGATAGAAAGAATAGCAAAACTGAATGAGCAGGATAAAGTACACATAGCCAGTCTTTCTCCACACCATAAGAACTCAGAAAACAGAAAATCAGCTGCACTTGCAAATGTCTGTGGTTAGTGACTGCCAGGCAGTTTAAAAATTTTAACCACAGACATCCAAACACCTTCAAATTTAAGAACACAGAGCAGAACATTGTCATAATAACTTCAAATTCAAGTAGCAAAGTCTAGGCAAGATCTCATCTATAAAATCGTCTCTTCTATTTCTTTAGTTTCCCTCTCTTGTGAAATGTTTACTTTAAATTTTATGACTGGGCGTGGTGACTCAAGCCTGTAATCCTAGCACTTTCGAAAGCTAAGGTGAGTAGATCACCTGAGGTCAGCAGTTCGAGACCAGCCTGGCCAACATGGCAAATACCCATCTCTACCAAAAATACAAAAATTAGCAGGGTGTGGTGGTAGGCACCTATAATCCCAGCTACTCAGGAGGCTGAGGCAGGAGAATCACTTGAACCTGGGGCACGGGGGTTGCTATGGGCTGAGATGGTGTCACTTCACTCCAGCCTGGGTGACAGAGCGGACTCTGTCTCAAAAATAAGTAAGTAAATAAAATTTTATGTGTACAGTTTCCCCAAAAGTCAAAGCACATCCTACCATCACTGTGAATCTCTGAAACATATTTACAACGTAAATGTCTTTTTCACTTTGCCATTCTATTCAAGAATACCTAACATGGCTAATCTAATTGTAGAACAACAGCCTCATTAATGTGCAATAATGATTTAGAAACCTGTTTCAGATAATGATATTCAGCCAATTACTGTGTGAATAAACCTCATAAAAACCCATCAAGGATATTGGAAACCGTGCAAGGAAGCATGATCAATTCCAAATGACAACTGATGTGTAAGCTGATCATCCCTGGTTTGCTTTCTGAGCTCCAGCGCCCTGATATCAGGCACTCCTGGGAGGAAGCCTAGGATTCATTCAAATCTTTTTCTAAAAAGCAAAACTATAAAAACACTACAGAGATATTTGAAGTTAGCTCCTACTCAGGGAGGGATTAAGTCTTTCATATTCGTGCTCAGTAGTTTGTGTTTTCTGTCGAGATGCTATTATACTAGGCTGATTTTCCTTTTCTTCCTGTTTCTTATTACTCTTACTTTTCTTTTTCCCTGTAAAATCACTCACTCGATATGAAATCACAGACACAGACATTACTACAGGTCAAAGAAGTAACAAATTCCACTTGGTTAGAAATTGTTTCTATGACACACAGGAACAGCATCTGTTTAAATATTTCCTACTAAGGGGACCCTCTGTTGATAAATAGCTCTAACCATTAGAAAATTTTAAACGTAACAACATCAGCAATTTTTACTGAACGTTCACTGTGTGGTGGACCCTTTGCTAAGCACTTTAGAGGAATCCTCTCAATCAGTCCCCATGATGGAACTCTGAGGGTGTATCCTTGCACCCATCTTAACCATGAGAAAGCTAAGACTCATGGGGTGATGAACCTTGCCTGAAGATACATAACAGAGTTGTGACAAAACCCTGGGTTTCCAGAACCCAGGCCCAGGCCTTACAACTTCTCCTCCCAGGTCCTAATTTCATGTCCTGTGCTCTTTCTCCTCTTTTCATCTATTTGAACACTGCCCACAGAGCCTCCGGTCCTATGCTGGGTTTTCCCCCGAGGCTTCCTCAGCAGGATGACGAGGAATCTGGGAGCTGGTGGAGTCCAGGCCTCTGCGGATGGAGAGTACCTAAGAGCCAGAAGGGAAGGCCACGCTTCCAGTCTCCCAGCCCAGGTAACACAAGCTCCTGCATTTCACACAACCTCTCTTCTTGTCACTCTCTGCTCATCCACATGTTCCAAGCCCATGACGAGGTATCATGTCCTTACCTATGGTCTGTTAACATTTCTTAGTTACCAAGAAGGACCTCTCTTCATTCTGCTACAAGAAGCCACACAGCAAACCCTGAGTCAGAGCTGCCCTCCAAAGCCAGGCAGCAAATGTCCTTCTAAGGCAGCAGAGCTGAAAAGGTGTCCAGAACAATCCACATCAGTTCCTATCCTATTTGGTGCTCACTGCTTATGCAGTGAGCTCAAATGCCCAATCCAAACCAACTTCCCCCCTTTTTTTGGAGGATTTATACTCTGAATATATGTATCTGTGTATCTGTATAACCATATATAGGATTTATACTCTGAATATAGTTATATAATTTATATAGGTATATATATAATTTAGTTATATTTAGTTATATAGGTAATTTAGTTATTTAGTTATATACCTATATAACTAAAATAGTTACATAGGTATTTAGATACATATAATTTTTGTTTTGTTTTGTTTTGTTTTAGACAGAGTGTTGCTCTTTTGCCAGGCTGGCTGGAGTGTAGCCATACTGACTCAATGCAACCTCTGCCTCCCAGGTTCAAGTGATTCTTATGCTTCAGCCTCTTCAGTAGCTGGCATTACAGGTGTACCACCATGCTCAGCTGATTTTTATATTTTTAGTAGAGACAGGATTTCGCCATGTTGGCCAGACAGGTCTGGAACTTCTGATCTGAGGTGATCCGCCTGCCACAGCCTCCTAAAGTGCTGGGATTACAGGTGCAAGCCACGACACCAGACCCCCAAAAATATTTTTTAATTAAATTCAGATAGGGGCTTTGAAAAAATACTAAATTCAGATAGGCACTTAAAAAATTAAATTCAGATAGTGACTTAAAAAGAAAACCTCACAGCTCTGAAATTATGTTTAGGAGCAATCGTTTTTATTAATCAATAGTCTTACAGAAAAGAGACAGGCAGATCTTTCTGAAATACCCATAGATGTGGGTAGAATTCATCAGCACCCTTGTCTTTCCAATTTCTTGTAGTCAGGTGGCACTGCCTATGCAGAGGGAGGTGATGGATTAAGCATTTATAAAATACTTGCTGAATTTCAGGCACTATACTAAGTGCAATAAGAACAAAAATAGATTATGCATTGTTTTGTTCTTAAATAGTCTGAAAGACAAACTACACTTCTGTGACAAGCACCAAATGCCTTTGGGGCAATTACAAAGCCACATATCAACACATACGAAATCACAAAGTGCAAATCCAGCAGCCAAGTGCTGACAAGGAGGATCTCCAAAGACAAAGAGCCTTTGCAAATAGAGATGTGAGAAATAGTTTTTCCAGGGCTTAGTATCAAAGACAAATCTAGAGGGGAATCTCAAGAGAGAACAATGTTGCTGCTGCCCCACAGAAGGATGTAAATACGTGCAAGTGTGCAGTGGGGCTGCCTGAGAAGACAGGATTCCTTTAGCGTAAGTGTAAATAAAATGTGGGATTCTTTTCTACCTGAATTGACCAGTTGTTGCTCCATCACCCCGCAGCCAAGAACTTCCAGCCATTCTCCATGGAAGTGGATCTCCATCTCAAAGGAAGGATGCGTAAAAGGAAAATAGCAGTCTACCCATCTTATCTCCAGCCCTGCAAAGTTGGCAAAGAAACAAATAAATAGAGTTAAATAGCTGTCTGCCCTTTCTTCTGATCAAATTTACCCTTACACTAATGACGCCAATTACTACATTCTGAGTAAAATAAATAGCAAACAAACTAATTTACAACATGTTAGGGTGAGGCAATAAATCTTAAAACTTGTGAAAAACTGGACATGTCTTCTCCAATATCAAAAACAATTTGTGTAATTCCAGGACCCTCTGAAACCAAATCAATCACTTGTCAAATCCCTGCCACCAGTTGGCAGAAGAAAAAACTAGGCAAAGATCATCGGAAGCCAAGTAATTCTCTTAGTTTCTATACAGGAAAACAACATTACTTCAGAGTAAAAGAAATTATATTTTCCTCTAAACTTATAAATCAACAGTATGACCAATTTAAGATAAACTGATCAACTTTACTTCCATAAATATATATATATATTATTTTTAAGTTTATAAAGCTACTAAAAAGTCCGATTAAACCAAATCTATCAGTCAGTTTTAAGTAAAACATTTTAAAAGTCCAACATTTTTCTTAGAGATGAATGACAAAAAATACATGCTAAATGCCAGAATGAATTTCTAAATAAGCATACATAAATACAGCACTTTTGAGAGAAAGTGCAATATTTTAAGCAATGGCATTATTATTTAACAAGAGAAAAGACTAATGAATTCATAACAATTAAAACCTGCAAAGAGCAGAGGTCACTAAAAGCAGAGAAACCATACAAGAGGGTCACCTAGGAGCTCAATGCCCACTGAGAAAAACACAGAAAACAGTGGGCATTTTGACAAATCCGATGTTCCTGTCCCTGTGTTCCTTTCCTTTCCTGTGCTGACCTCTTGTTTTTTTAGGCAACACTTTGCTAAAGGACTTGATTCTTCTTGGTAACATGAACAGCCCCCTTGTGAATTTAAAATACTATATTTTCTCACCCCAAACGACCTGCATTTTAAATCTTGCGGGCATCACAATGTGAAATAAATAAAAATAACAAAAATGGCTTGCATCTATTGAGGACTTACTATGCTTCTGCTAACCCATTTCACAGATTCGACGGAATAAAAGGGCAATGTCTTGCCCGAAGTCCCACAGCTAGCAGATGACTGGGCCACTGGGCCAAACCCAAGTCTGCCAAACTCCATATCCCCTGCTCTTGTTGGTTTGTTTTGTTTTGTTGATAGGATATCACTCTGTCACCAGGCTAGGGTGCATGGCACCACAATCATAGCTCATTGTAACTGCAAACTCCTGGGCTCAAGCAATCCTCTT
Organism: Cebus imitator; assembly: GCF_001604975.1. NCBI lineage: Eukaryota > Metazoa > Chordata > Mammalia > Primates > Cebidae > Cebus > Cebus imitator. Next base: position 9,745,615 of record NW_016107358.1, read on the forward strand.
GGCTCAGCCACTGAGTAGCTGGGTCTACAAACAAGTGTCACCATGTCTGGCTAATTTCTCTAATTTCTCTACTTTAGAGACAAGGTCTCGCTGTGTTGACCAGGCTGGTCTTGAACTTCCAGCCTCAAGCAATCCTCCTGATTTGAACTCCCAAAGTGCTGGGACTACAGGCATGAGCCACCGCACTCAGCCCCAAAACCCAGCTCTTGACAATAAAAACATAATTGCCTGCCCATCAAAAAAGATATTTTGAGAGTCAAACATCAGATAAGAGTGTAATTATCAAACACAGGGGGCTTTCCTATGCCCTAGATTCCACAGGAGAAGGCAGAATTTTCTTCAATTGTTCTATTTTAATTGCATTTATTTTCCTTCTTACCTGCTGTCTATGACAAGTGTCAACTGATTTCTGTTTACAACAGTAATACAGTATTTCCCCCTCTTATTTTCTATGTGGTATAATAGACAACATTAAAGTGCACAAATACAAGGTATGCAACGTGATAAATGTTGACATAGTATGCACCCATGATACTGTCATGATAATCAAGATAATGAACACAGCCATCACCTCCCAGACTCTTCTCATCCCTCTTTGTAATCCTACCCACCTGCCCACTGCCCCACTCTTCTCCTGACTCCCCACATCCTCAGGCAACCACTGATTTCTTCTGTCACTACAGATGAGTTTGTGTTTCCTAGAATTTTATAAAAATGAAATCATACAGGATGTACGCCTTTTTTTCTGGCTTTTTTTACCATGCTTATTTTAAGATTCACCCATGTTGTTGCACCTACCAATAGTTCATTCATTTTTATTACTGAGATCTCATCAACACTTTTTCTAACTGGGAAAAAAAAAAAGCTGGCCTTGTTGCAGGCCATCGGAGAAATGCCCCCAAGTCCCAAGTCGTTGACTTTTCTGACTAGAAGCTCAGACATGCAGAGCCACTGCTTATTTGGGACTGATTCTGAGAGGAAGGTATTCATATACCTGTGTGCTTGCCCATCTTTGGGGCCAGCAATTCCCTATCAATATTTTCATAAAAAGCACCAGAGACAACCTTGCTAACAAACAGAAATGTGTGACTCCTTGGGACATGTAAATGAGTGCAGAAAGAATGGCAGACAAAACAATTTTTATCTTTCTTTTTTTATAACTCTTGGCAGGTAAACAGAAAACATTTTATGAGAACAGTTTGGAACAATATGTTTTATGTACATGGCTTTTGATATTTGGCTTAAATTTTATCAAAAGCAGGAACAGGACTCAGGGTTAACATCATGATTTCATATAATTAAATAGAATTAATTTTATATAATTAAACATTACCTAAATTCTTGGAACATAGCAGCAAAGTAAGTTCTACACAAGTTAACTTTCTCAGTGTGCCCTTAGGTTCTTTTAAATGAAATCATTTTTGATAGGCTAAATAAATATGGAAGACTTCAGTTATACAACTTCATCTCTCATAACTGTAATATCTTAGGTTCCCACTAGTCAAAGAGGAAGACATTTCAAGACATTAATAAGTACTCAAAATACTTACAAGTGTTGAGTCAAGTCATTCCATAATCAATGTTTATTAAGCCCTAACTAAATGTCTACTGCATATGGTCTCATGGGAAGCCAGGTCTCTGCAGAGACAGGTCCCTGTTTACACACACCCATTACAGCTGCTGGTGCTGATGGTGTCGGCACAACGTAAGAATAGAATTGAGAAGTGATGTGGTGGCTCTCTCCTCTCCAGGAACCTTCCTTCACTGAAGGGCTTTTGCCTACCACTTCTATAATGAGAAAAAAATACTATAGCTTTGGACTGAAAATTTCTGTAATGTTGACAAGTTCTTAAGATAAAATATGTTTTATCAACCCTTGCTCTTTTTTGGTTTAAGATCTCAGCCACCACAGCCCTGTTTCTTCTTGCTCAATCATCCTGCAGGTGTCTTTTTTGGTAACAATGAAAGTAATTGCTCCACAGTGAAAACTATATATAGCAAAGCAAGAAAAGCAGAGAAGTTAGCCAGTGTTTTTCAGAATCCATCAAGATGATAAACACAAACGATTTAATGGAGCAGAACTTACTGACAATATCACAGAAACTAAAACAGAAAACAGATTGGTAAAAGTTATGTCTAATGAGACCAGGAAGTTTTTAATCCTTTTTAACCCCCTTAGATCCTCTGCTCAGTTACCTTTTAACATCTATACAACCCTACAAAGAATGCCGAATCTATACACCATTCATTTCCTTTGTTCTGCTACTTTAAGGCCTTCTTCAGTTCTCAAGATTTGCCTCTTTCACATAAATAGACAAAAGTCAAAAATCTGCACTTTTGAAGTCTTACCCATAAAACCTTTGCCTAGACCAATGTCACAAAGTAATTCCCCCATGTTTTCCTCCAGTAATTTTATGGTTTCAGGTCGTTAATCCATTTTGAGTTGGGTTTGTATATTGTGAGAAAGAGAGGACTAGCCCAGAATCATTTATTGAAGAAGGTATCATGATGGATTTGCTAAGTTCCCTGATTTGATCATCACATATTGTATACATGTATTAAAATGTCATTCTGTACTCCATAAATATGTACAATTATGTGTCAACTAAAAATAAAAAAGGCCAAAATCTGCACACCACCATTTTTGAGTAAACTATGGCTCTATTTCAAACATAAATAGTATTTATTTGAAAGTAAATTATGTTAAATGTGCACTTTTTGCCAATATATTATATTCTCTTACACATTTTAACAATTTAAATGTGTTACATTGAGGGCTGGGCACAGTGGCTCAGACCTGTAATCCCAGTACTTTGGGAGGCTGAGGCAGACATTACTTGAGGTCAGGAGTTCAAGACCAACCTGGCCAACATGGGGAAACCCCATCTCTACTAAAACTACAAAAATTAGCCAGGCATGGTGGCACACTCCCGTAGTCCCAGCTACCCAAAAGGCTAAGGCAGGAGAACTGCTTGAACCTGGAAGGTAGAGGTTGCAATGAGGCAAGATTGTGCCACTGCACTCCAGCCTGGGCAACAGAGAAAGGCTCAGTCTCAAATAAATTCATCAACTAATTGTTACACTGATACATTAACAGTTACTTTGTTGCTCACCATCACAGGTCATTAGAGAAATGCAAATCAAAACCACCTTGAGATCCCATCTCACACCAGTTGGAATGGCGATCATTAAAAAATCTGGAGACAACAAATGCTGGAGAGGATGTGGAGAAAGGAACGCTTTTACACTGTTGGTGGGAGTGTAAATTAGTTCAACCATTGTGGAAGGCAGTATGGCAATTCCTCAAGGATCTAGAAATAGAAATACCATTTGGCCCGGCGATTCCATTACTGGATACATACCCAAAGGATTATAAATCGTTCTATTATAAAGACACATGCACATGTATGCTCACTGTGGCACTGTTTACAATAGCAAAGACTTGGAACCAACCCAAATGCCCCTCAATGATAGACTGGATAAAGAAAATGTGGCACATGTATAGCATGGACTACTATGCAGCCATAAAAAAGGATGCGTTCATGTCCTTTGCAGGGACATGGATGAAGCTGGAAAGCATCACTCTCAACAAACTGACACAAGAGCAGAAAACCAAACACTTCATGTTCTGACTCATAAGTGAATGTTGAACAATGAGAACATATGGACACAGGGAGGGGAACATCACACACTGGGGCATGTTGGGGGATGGAGGGGCTAAGAGAGGGATATCAGGAGGTGAGGGGATTGGGGAGGGATAACATTAGGAGAAATACCTACTGTAGGTGACGGGGGGGTAGATGCAGCAAACCGCCATGGCATTTGTATAGCTATGTAACAATCCTGCACGATCTGCACATGTACCCCAGAACTTAAAGTATAATAATAATAATTTTAAAAAACAATGACTTTAAAAAAAATCATTGGTAGTGAAATTATTTCTTCAATACTTTGATATTACCCCCCAAATATACTTTTGTCTGGTTTTTCACCCCATAATCTCAAAATTACTGTATGTATTATTATATCTAGTGGAAAAAACATCTTGACATGCTTCTTGTATGAAAAGATACAAGGTCAAATAACTAGCTCAGAACTATGTTGAGTGTGACTTATTTCACATGTCAAGTTTTAGAAGTCAGTTAGAATATTTACTAAATATTACATATTTCATGTTATCTATTAATAGAGGAGAATTTTTAGCAAGCATGGCCAAACGATATGGATTCATTATGTATCAGATTAACCTCTTATTGGGCTATAGAGGAAAATTAAGTGCCTATATGAACTATATATCTAGCGGAAAATAATGCCAAGGGGTTTTTTTTGTTTGTTTCTATTTCCCTCTTTCTTTTTATGAGGGGGAGGAGAACTTAATATATTATTTCCTAAACCACGCAGATGAAACTCAGATCTTTTTAAAATGGCTTCAGAACTCTGAGATTACAGCAACTGTCAAATATTATACACCTCAATTTTCAGCCTAGAGCCACATAAAAGAAAGTACACTTTAGAAAAAAAACACATCTAGGTTCAAGCCTCAGCCTTCTATCTTTGTTCCTGTGAAACCGTGGGTAGATTACTTATCCTCTTTGAGCCCCACCTGTGTCTTCTTTACACCACGGATAATGATTTTTGTCTCAACCAGTGGTTTCAAAAAAAGAACCTGCAGGAGCCCAGGTTTTCTCAAGAGGCAGCAATCCTCTTTGTAGATCTGGACACGGACTCTAATTTCTCCTCTGAATGAGGATACTGAGTTTGTTCAAGAATGAGGAAAGCCCAAAGTCCAGAAGCAATCTCTCGAGTGGGACTTCAGAAACAAGTAGAAATTCCTTCAGGACAGTGACATGTGCCCAAATGGAAGAGGTACAGCAAGAATTCTAAGCCTTTCTCCATACTGCCAGGACACTACCTGACACAGGGATGGGAAAGGCAGCACCGTACCTTGCCTGCTCTGTGTACCAGCCTCCCGAGTTCTACACTCTTGGCAAGACCAACCAGGGACACAGCGCAGGGCGGGGGTGTGTGTGTGTGTGTGTGTGTGTGTGTGTGTGTGTGTGTGTGTATGTGTGGGGTCTCTTCCCACCAATCCCTGAAGGGCCTGAGCACTCTGCCTAACATACTATAAACATTTAAGTAGATGTCGTTCCATCCCATTCCACCTTCATTATGAATCTCATTCTGAATAAACATAACGTTCCATTTCCCTGATTTACCGACTCATTAAAGAGATTCTTCTGCTATTTTTGATACCATTTATATTTAAAGATGGGACTTTGCTATCAGAATTGCCTTCCACAGGTGGTGGAATCTAAATTTTGAAAGATCAGGGCCCAAACTAGAGCATATACCAGTGATTTTCTATGCCCTACCAAGGGTACCCACCATGAAAGCAAATAAATTTTAAAATGAACTAAACAAATATGCAATTAATCACTGGTGTTTGGCATTATTTTTTAAATAGATCTTCCCTCAGCTGACACCAGAAAAATAGTAGAATACAGTGGTCTCATATCAGGGTTGCTACACACACTTTCTGAACAACTCTACAGTGTGTACCCAAGGAAGGAATAGAATTTGGAAAGAAAAAGGGAGGAGGGAACTCTGGCTGGAAATAAATTCTTAAAAAGCTGGGATCGTTCTCAATAACCACAACCTAACCAAGGGAAATCGCCAGCCACCACTGTCAAAGACACCTGACATTTCCATCTCTTTTGCTTCTGTTGAAGTCCATAATCTTTTGATAGAGCCCATTTTTTCCCTGATTTTTCAATAGTGCTCTAACAGCATTCTTTTATATACTGCTTGAATAAGTAATATGTTCATTTGAATAAGTAATATGTGCATATGGTTCAAAATCAAAATACCGTAACAGGATCCATCTCATTATGTAATAGGGCATGACGAAGAAGTCTCACCTACCTCCCTTTCCCATCTTACCCCACTCTCCTGGATCCTTACAGTAAACTCTCAGGGTTTCCTTTTTATTGCCAGATGTAAGCCAATACAAATATCTGTTTCTATTTTCCCTGCTTTCTTATATAACAAGCAGCAAAATGTGCATATTATTCGGCACCATGCTTTTTTCCACTGAGTAATATGTCTGGAGGCCTCTCCACATGAATACATAGAGCACACCCTCAGTCCTTTTCTTATTTCTGCCAAAGATTCCAGCATGTGGCCCACATTCATATAAGAAGTCTTACTGATATACACTTGGAGTATATTCAATATTTTGCTACTGAAAGCAATGCTGTGACTAAATGCCCTGTTGAGACGAAGAGTAAACGCTTTTATGATTTTAATAAATATTGTCAAAATGCCCACAATAGGTGTTGTATAACATTTTGCACTAACACTAGCTCAATACTTTTCAAAGGAGCCAAGGCCACAAAACTAACTGATGGAAAAGTACAAGGAGAGTGTAGGTCCCAGACAAAGATCCAGGGCTTTGCTGATAAAAGACCACCAGCTCAACCCTCTTACACAGCTCCCATTTAGATAAAGCAACAGCTGAGCACCCACAGATAAGATTCCCAGGACTGCCCTTCTCACCCTTGCTGTTTGCATTTCGTCTCTCCCCTAACAGAGGAAAAGAGTGTCTTCTGGCAGTTACAGGGAAGAGGAGGCACTTTTAAGGCCTGAAGCATCCATGTGGGAATACAAATACTGATTCTATTTCAAAAGCCCACCTCATATGCAGCATGAAGTCATCCATGACTTACACTTCATCCCTACCTAGGGCCTTACAAACCTGGCAATGCCACCACTGTGACTCTTTAAGAGCAGCATATAAATCCTATGTGTCCACACAACCATGTACCCTGGAGTCCAGTGCTGCAGAGTGCCAAGTAGAATAAAACCATTGCTACTACAAAGTTAATGGTAAATACCACCTCTTCCCTCTCACAGCGGGTAATAAAATCCTCCAGTTTGGGACCTCCCAAGCACACAGCAGAAGATATTAACACTGCTTCAGCCACAATGACTCCTGCTTAGATATACGCAAAGCAATAGGGGAAAAATAAAAGGCAGGCGATTTCCTCCACCATTGGCAATGGTGTAACTGGTCCCACAGCTACTATTCTTCTGCTTGGCAGAAAGACCAGTGTGTCAAAGTGCAGGTTCAGGCTGTTCCCCTGGGATTCCGCTACAGGCATCCTATGGACTAGGGCTTGGGTTTTAAGATGATATGATCGTTTCTCTACCTCACAAGGAGATGAGAAATATAGTGTGGCACAATTTAATGGGCCCCTCATTCTGAAGTCTGGGTATGGGGTCACAGGCACTAGGATTGATGACCACTCCCCTGCTGTCTATCAAGCAGCAGCAGGGACAGTACAATAGCATCTGGCCTCAGGGAGGGTCACAGCACAGCCCTCTGGTCCTGATCCTCCTTGTCAACCCATTCTCGAAGGAAGTTATCTTCAGATTCGTTCAGGCTACACAGAGAGGCAGTGTAGAGGGAAGGCTCACACACCAGCCTCCACAAAGCTGAGCTTGGGGTCAGGGCATCCTGGATCTAAGAGCCAGCACAGATCTAGAAGCAAATCCCAGCTTTATTATTCGCAGCTGAGTGACCTCAGGCTAGTTACTTAACCTCTCACTGCTTCAATTTTGTCAAAAATAAGAATAACTCAGAGTTTCTGTGACAATTCAGTACAAAAATGTGTTAAGAAAAAAAAAAAACCTAACACAGTACCTGGCACCTCATAAAAATGGGTATTTTTTTTCATTGAATGTCATGAAATTTAGTCCATAATCTGAAACATCTCACCTTTTAATAAAATGTGAAAAAATAAACATTTCTAAATTGTGTTCCTGAGTAATTGACATTGGCTGTTCATTTACTCTGTGCTGGGCACTGTGCTTGCTAAACACTTCCCCTGCCTCCTCTCACTTCATGCTTACACTGACGTGAGGCTGGCATATACACTGCACGATCAGTCCTCTCATTCCCACTTTGCAGATGAGGGAAATGTGACTGCAACAGCTTACATATCTAATCTCAGTTTACAGTACATAGTAAATGCCAGGACGAGAACCAGGTGTGTGGGACAGCACAGCCCCATGCTGCCCTCCACTGGAGCAGATAGGGCAACACCACATTAACTCAGCTTCCAACACAAAGCATACTCATTGAGACCAAGAAGACATGGTCCGTGGGTTGTTCTCCTAACACACAACAGTGACACTTATGATTTTAAAAAATAAAATAAGAGAGAGAGAGAGAGAACCAAACAGGCATAGTCTAAGTTGAAAGATAAAAGGTGATATGGTTTGGCTGTGTCCCCATTCAAATCTCATCTTCAATTCTCACATGTGTGGGAGGGACCCAGTGGGAGGTAACTGAATCATGGGGGCAGGTTTTCCCATGCTGTTCCCGTGATAGTAAATAACTTTCATGAGATCTGATGGGTTTAAAAAGAGGAGTTTCCAGCCAGGTGTGGTGGCTCATGCCTGTAATTCTAGAAGTTTGGGAGGCCAAGGCAGTTGTATCACTTGAGGTCAGGAGCTCGAGGCCAGGCCAGCCTGGCCAACATGGTGAAACCCCATCTCTACTAAAAATACAAAAATTAGCCAGGTGTAGTGGCATGTGCCTGTAATCCTAGTTACCCAGGAGGCTGAGGGAGGAGAATCACTTAAACCAAGGAGGCGGAGGTTGCAGTGAGCCAAGATGGTACCAGCATATTCCAGCCTGAGCAACAAGAGAGAAACTCCAGCTTTAAAAAAACAAAAACAACAGGAGTTTCCCTGCACAAGCTCTCTTCTCTTGCCTGCTATCATGTAGACGTGCCTTTCATCTTCCTCCATGATTGTGAGGCCTCCCTAGCCACGTGGAACTGTAAGTCCATTAAGCCTATTTTTCTTCACAGTCTCAGGTATGTTTTTATCAGCCATGTGAAAACAGACTAATATGCTAAATTGGTGCCAGCAGAGTGGGGCGCTTGCTGAAAAGATACCCAAAAATGTGGAATCAACTTTGGAACTGGGTAACAGACAGGGGTTGGAACAGTTTCAAGGGCTCAGAAGAAAACAGGAAAATGTGGGAAAGTTTGAAACTCCCTAGAGACTTGTTGAATGACTGACCAAAAGCTGATAGTGATATAGACAATGAAGTCCAAGCTCAAGTGGTCTCAGATGGAGATGAAGAACTTGTTGGGAACTGGGGCAAAGTTAACTCTTGTTATGTTTTAGCAAAGAGGCTGGCAGCATTTTGCCCCTGCTCTAGAGATCTGTGGAACTTTGAACTTGAGAGAGATGATTTAAGGTATCCGGCAGAAGAAATTTCTAAGCAGCAAAGCATTCAAGAGGTGACTTGAATGCTGTTAAAGGCATTCAGCTCTATAAGGAAAGCAGAGCATAAAAGTTTGGAAAATCTGCAGCCTGACAATGTGATAGAAAAGAAAATCTCATTCTGAAGCGAAATTCAAGCTGGCTGCAGAAACTTGCATAAGTAATAAGGAGGCGAATGTTAATTCCCACGACAGTAGGGAGAATGTCTCTGGACATGTCAGAGGTCTTTATTGCAGCCCTTCCCATCACAGGCCTGGAGGCCTAGAAGGAAAAAGTTGTTTCATGAGCTGATCCCAAGATCCCCATGCTGTTTGCATCCTTGGGACTTGGTGCCCTGCGTCGCAGTCACTATGTGGCTGAAAGGGGCCTACGTAGAGCGCAGGCCATGGTTTCAGAGGGTGCAGGCCTCAAGACTTGGCAGCTTCCACGTAGTGTTGAGTCTGCAAGTGCAAAGAAGTCAAGAATTGAGGTTTGGGAACCTCCACCTAGATTTCAGAAGATGCATGGAAATGCCTGGATGCCCAGGCAAAAGTTTGCCACAGGGACAGGGCCCTCATGGAGAACCTCTGCTATGGCAGTGCAGAAGGGAACAACCTAGTGGAGCTGGGAGAAGAGGGACACCATCTTCCAGAGCCCAGAATCCACCAACAGCTTGCACCATGCACCTGGAAAAGCCGCAGACACTCAACGCCAGCCCATGGAAGCAGCTGGGAAGGAAGCTATACCCTGCAAAGCCACAGGGGCAGAGCTGCCCAAAACCATGGAAACCCATTTCTTGCATCAGTGAGACATGGAGTCAAGGAGATCATTTTGGAGCTTTAAGATTTGACTATCCCACTGGATTTCACACCTGCATGGTAACTGTAACCCCTTTGTTTTCATCAATTTCTCTCATTTGGAATAGTTGTATTTACCCAATGCCAGTACCCCCATCATATCTAGGAAGTATCTAACTTGCTTTTGATTTTACAGGGTCATAGACAAAAGGAACTTGCCTTGTCTGAGATGAGATTTGGGACTGTGAACTTTTGAGTTTAATGCTGAAATGAGGGGGACTGTTGAGGAGGCATGTTTGGTTTTCAAATGTGAGGACATGAGATTTGGGAGGGGCCGGGAGGCAGAATGATATGGTTTGGCCGTGTCCTCAACCAAATCTCATCTTGAATTCCCATGTGTTATAGGAGGGGTCCAGTAGGAGGTAATTGAATCATGGGGCTGGGTCTTTCCCATTCTGTTCTCGTGATAGTGAATAAGTCTCATGAGAGCTGATGGTTTTAAAAATGGGGGTTTCCCTGAACAAGCTCTCTTCTCTTGTCTGCCACCACGTGAGACGTATCTTTCACCTTCTGCCATGATTATAAGGCCTCCCCAGCCATGTGGAACTGTAAGTCCATTAAACCTGTTTTCCTTTCCAGTCTTGGGTATGTCTTTACCAGCAGTGTGAAAACAGACTAATACAAAAGGTAAACTTCCACATGCCAGAAACAAAAAAGGGGAGAGGCTAAAGCGAGCCTGCTGGGTTTGGGGTCCACAACCAAGAAGAACCAGAAGCCTGCCTTCTGCAGGATGGCACACCGGAGGCTTGGGGCAGGAGGGAGGCAAACAGCTTCAGGTCAGAGGCTGGGATGGGATAAGCTCTGTGATGGTGCAAGAAAGAAGTCAAATACTGACACCCAAATATACCATGGGGCTGTAGCTCTAAGGAGCTGTAGGACTAGGGATCCAAGCCATTGGCATGGGATCAGCTCTATCCCCCCTTGTACGGGCACCGGGTATCTGATAGATCCCTGTGAAATCTCCTTCTGTATTTCAAGCCTAAAGAACTGGGTGGAATCACCTGCAGAACCACTTATAGGGTAAAAAGCAAGAGGCAAGAGATATGGGGAGAAGGATAGGAGGGAAGAAAATAGAAAAAGGGTAAAGAACAAAAACTTTCCACTGAGTATGACCCTGCAACCCCAAATTCTAAAACACATGGATAGATCTAATGCTAAGTAATACAGCTGGCAAAACCAACAGTCAAACATTAACTTATCTCAGATGAGATTATTTTTATGAAACAATCTGAGACTTAAAGCAAGTGTGTCTTAGATATCCTAGGAGATACACGTAAGCACAACTCACTGGTGTATCCTAGAAAAAAAAATCATAAAAATTCTGGTTTTGTAAACCAGATCTAAAAATGCATCTTCAGGATTATATCCATCTCCCATCATATTCTTCTCTGAGAAGGAAGACACCAGCCATCCTTTCAAAGAGTTCCTGTCACAAACATTAAGTTGAATCAGAAAAAAAGACCAAAAAAAGGCAGAGAGTAAGTAATGAGAGAGGCCTAAGAAAATAATGAAGGAGAAGGAGATGCAATAGAAAAATGTGAGAAGAAATATCTAGAAGGAGAAAAAAAAAAAAAAAAAAAAAAAAAAAAAAAAAAAACAAATATATAAAATAACAGCACTCAAAACATGGGACACTAGGTGACCAAGGACACAGACCCCTGAGGGGTGAGACCTAACACTGCCCCAGGAAGAAAGAAGCACATGGGAGAGCCCAACAGTCTCCTTGATTTGAGGAGACAAAGCCGGGAGTCTGGACAAGTCAGGATAGCTAGAATTCTCAGGGCAAAGTAAAGGAGAGAAGAAAGCTGCACAGAAAACTCTGGAGATCTGCAGAAAAACCCCTACGGTATTGAGTTGAACACTGATCATGTGTGTTGAAAATCTACCTGAGGTCAGCGAACAAACCACACAAAAGGATTAGAGGGAATAAAATTGGAGCTCCCACAGGACCCGGAATAGTGTCAGTTCCCAATAGCCAATGGAAAAGCTCTTAATTCACAGGTTATCAGTTACAGAACTGTGACAGGTCTTGCATAGTTAGTGCGAAAAACTAGCCCCAGACTAAACATTATACTGGTCCTGCCTAATAAGGCTTATAAAGAAAACCTAAAAGAATCAAAATGTTTCTAAGTAAATCCCAGAACAAAGTTCATGAATATTATTAGGAAGGTAAAAATATCCAATGCTTCAGAAGGTAAAATTAACAATGTTTGGCAATATCCTATAATAAATTACCAGGCATGCAAAACAGAAACAAAAAGCATAAAGTATAGAAAAATAAAAAGATGTCCAGGCCCAGTAGTTCACACCTGTAATCCCAGTACTTTGAGAGGCTGAGAAGGGTGGATCACAAGGTCTGGAGTTCAAGACCAGCCTGGCTAAGATGGTGAAATTCTGTCTCTACTAAAAATACAAAAATTAGCCAGCACCTGTAATCCCAGCTACTCAATAGGCTGAGGCAGAGAATTGCTTGAACCCAAGAGGTGGAGGTTGGCAGTGAGTCAAGATCGCATCACTGCACTCCAGCCTGGGTGACAGAGACTCCATCTCAAAAAAACAAATAAATAAATAAATAAATAAATAAAAATAAAAAGCAACTCACCAAGGAATGACAGATGACAGAATTAGTAGGAAAAAATACATTAAAATATCTATTATAATAATATTTGTTATGTTCAAATAGCTAGAGGAAAGAGTAAACATTTTAAGTAGAAACAGGGACAATACTAAAAAGATCCAAACTGAAGCAAATGAATGAGATAAAAAATACACAGGGTGGCGTTAACAGAAAATTAGACACTGTACGAGACATACTGGTGAACTTGAAGATAAAGCAATAGAAATTATCCAAAATGCAATACAGAAGGAAAAAAAAGCACTGAAAGAAAAATGAACAGAGCACCAGTGGTGGAAAAGTTTTAAGTGGCCACATACACATGCAAACGGAGTAATGAAAGGAGAAGAGTGACAGAAATTATCTGAAGAAATAATTGACCAAAATTTCCCAGATTTCATGAAAAATACAAATCCAAGAAGCTCAACCAATTCCAAACACTAGAAATCTGAAGAAAACTACATCTATGTGCATCATAATCAAACTATTTAAAACCAATGACAAAGAAAACTTTGTAAAACCAGTCAGAGAGAAGAGACACATTACATACAGAAGAACAAGGACAAAAGCAAGGCTGAGAGCAGGTTTCTCGCAGGAAACAGTACAAGTGAGAAGCGACAGGAATAAAATCTCTAAATAACTACAAGGGCCAGGGCACAGTTGCTCACACCTGTAATCCCAGCATTTTAGGAGGCCAAGGCAGGAGAATCACCTGAGGCCAGGAGTTCAAGACCAGCCTGGGCAACATGGTAAGACTCTATCTCTCTATAATTTTTTTTTAATGTTAAAAGTTAGTGTTGTGTGGTGATGCACACCTGTAGTCCCAGCTCCTCAGAAGGCTGAAGTAAGAGGATCCTTTGAGCCCAGGACTTGGAGGCTGCAGTGAGCCATAATCACACCACTGCACTCCAGCCTGACTAACAGAGAAAGACCCTATCTCAAAAATAAATAAATAAAAGTTAAAAAAAAAAAACTTATTAATGTAGAATTCTTTCCCAGTGACAACATCTCAAAAATAAAGGCAAGATAAAGGCTTTATCAGAAATACAAATGCAAAAGAATTCATCACTAGTGGAAGCAGATCTTCTGCTGTGCAGAAGGAAAATATCAGTTGGGAACCAGATGAAGAGCACTAAAGATGGTAAGGAACTAGCAAATATAAACACTTTTCTTATTATTTAAATCTCTTAAAAACCTGATCAACTGTTCAAAGCAGAAATAATCACAACATATTTAGGAGTTCATAGCATATACAGAATTAAAATATGTGACAGCACAAAGGCTAAGACAGGAAAAAGGGAAGTATACTGTTCTTCTTTTTCTTTTCTTTTTTTTTTTTCTGTGACGGACTCTTGCTCTGTCACCGGGCTGGAAGGCAGTGGCACAGTCTAGGCTCACTGCAACCTCTGCCTCCCAGATTCAAGCAATTCGCCTGCCTCAGCCTCCAGAGTAGCTGGGACTACAGGCATCCGCCAACACACCCAGCTAATTTTTGTATTTTTAGTAGAGACAGGGTTTCACCATGTTGGCCAATTGATCTCTTGACCTCGTGATCCACCTGCTTTGGCCTCCCAAAGTGCTGGGATTACAGGCATGAGCCGTGGCGCCTGGCCCATAATGCTATACAGGAGTGGGATAACAACACTCAATGTGAGACTGTGATAACTGTAAACCCTAAAGCAAATGCTTTAATAACAAAATGAAAAGTTCCAGCTCATAAGCCAAACAAAGGAAATAAAATGGAATAATAAAAAATACAATTAATCCAAACAAAGAAAGAGAACAAAGAAAAAATGTTACTAATAAAAAACAAGCTGCAAAATGATAATTTAAATCCAACTACGTCAACAATAACATCAAATGTAAACAATCTAATTAAAACAACTTTGAAAAAACAAAGAATGTAACCAATTTCAAGATTTATTATAAAGCTACTGTAATAAAGACAGTAAAATATTGCATAAAGATAGACAAATCATAGATGCATTGAACAGAATAAAGAGTCTAGAAATAGCCCCAAACATATATGGTTAATTGATTCCAGACAATGGTACAAAGATTTTACAGTACAAAAAGGTCACTTCAACAAATGGAACAACTGGATATCAATATGCAGAACAAAATCCATACCTCAGATCATCCATAAAACGCTTCAAAGTAATCACAAATCTAAATATAAAACTGAAAACTATAAAACTTCTACAAGAAAACATAGGAGAAAAAACTTTGTGACCTTGGGTTAGGAAAGATGTTTGAGAAACAATATCAAAAGCATAATCCATAAGAGAAAAAAATTGGTTAACTGGATTTCATCAAAGTTAGAGAGCTTCTGCTCTTTGAGAGACATTAATAAAAAGACTAAGAGAATATATTGCAAATCATACATCCCACAAAAGAATCATATCCAAAACTCACAAAGTTTCAAAAACCAATACAAAGATAACAGGGCCAGGCACAGTGGCTCACACCTGTAATCCCAGCACTTTGGGAAGCCAATGTGGGCAGATTTCTTGAGCCCAGGAGTTTAAGATCAGCGCGGACAATACAGTGAGACCCCATCTCTACAAAATATAAACAAAATTAGCTGGTATTGTGATGGGAAACTGTAATCCCAGCTACTTGAGAGGCAGAGGTGGGAGAACGCTTGACCTGGGAAGTCAAGGATACATTGAGCTGAGAACATGCCACTTCACTCCAGGCTGGGCAAAAGAGCAAGACCAAAAAAAAAAAAGAAAGAAAACAAATGGGCAACATATTTGAATACGTTGCCAAATAGTTATATAAATGGCAATAAGTACATAATATTAACTATCATTAATGACTAAGAAAATCCAAATTAGGCATGATGGCTCATGCCTGTAATCCCAATACTTTGGTCGAGGTGGGTGAATTACCTGAGGTTAGGAGTTTGAGGCCAGCTTGGCTAACATGGTGAAACCCCATCTGCACTAAAAATACAAAAATGACCCAGGCATAGTGTCATGCACCTGTAATCCCAGCTACTCAGGAGGCTGAGGTGGAAGAGAATTGCTTGAACCCAGGAGGTGGAGGTTGCAGTGAGCCGAGATCGCGCCACTGCACTCCAGCCTGGGAGACAGAGTGAGACTCCATCTCAAAAAAGAAAATACAAATTAAAATCATAACCAGATACCACTACACTCCCATTAGAATGGCTAAAATTATAATGACTGTAACAAATGCTGGCAAAGATGGGGAGCAACTGCCACTCCTAGGCACTGCTAGTGGAAATGCAACATGGTACAACCAGTTGAACACACAGTTTGACAGTTTCTTTAAACGTTAGTCATATAACTACCATTCAGCCATTCCACTTGTAGCTATTTACTCAAGAAAAATAAAAGCTATGTCCATATAGAGACTTGTACACAAATATTTATAGCAGTTTCATTTGTAACAGCCAAAGCTTGGAAACAACCCAAATAGCCAATAGGTGGATGAATACACATATTGTAGAATATCAATACAATGCAATACACTACTTAGCAACAAAAAGGAATGAAGTATAGATAACATGCTACAAAATGTGTGAATCACAAAATAATTATGCTGAGTGAAAGAAGCCAGATAGAATACATACTAGGATTTCATTGAAAGTAAATCCAGAAAACACTAACCAACTTAAATTAACAGAAAGCAAATCACTGGTTACCTAGGCCTGGTGGGTAGGGATCCTGAGTGGGCCGAACAGATGGCAGAGAGACAATGAGGGTGCACAAGGAAACGTTTTGGAGTGATGAGTATATCTTGATTGTGGTGATGGTTTCAAGTGTGTATAATTATGTCAAAACTTACCAAACTCTAGGTTGGGCACTGTGGCTCACGCCTGTAATCCTAGCACTTTGGGAGGCCGAGGTGGGCAGATCACATGAGATGAGGAGTTTGAAACCAGCCTGGCCAGCATGGTGAAGCCTTGTCTCTACCAAAAATACAAAAAGTTAGCCAGGTGTGGTGGTGGACGCCTATAATCCCAGCTACTTAGAGGCTGAGACAGGAGAATTGCTTGAACCCGGGAGGCGGAGGTTGCGGTGAGCCAAGATCACGCCACTATACTTTAGCCTAGGTGACAGAGCGGGACTCCGTCTCAAAAAAAAAGTTATCAAATTGTACACTTTAGTTTACTGAAAGCCCATTATAATTCAATAAAGTAATAAAATAATAAGCAGAAAGGTTCAGCATAATAAGTGTTTTCCCCAATCTGTTGAATTTTATAATTTGGAAATCAATTGTGACCTCAACAGAAACTGTTGGAATGAACTAACCACCACTGCCTCTGTTGAGCAGCAATTGGACGGTATATTTCATCAACTGTTGCTGAAAAGGACGGGAAGTTTCCCGAGGAAGATGGATAGTCAAATAATGGTAGCTGTTTGTTTTACGGTGAGATGACATAGTTGGGAGTATATTTTTAGCTGATGAAACAAAATTCTAGAGAAAATGATGGGCTAGGAATCAGGAGGAATGGCTCAGCAGCCCAAGTAAGCACAACATCCACACCCGGTGGCCTGGATTTTCTCAGTAAAATAGAGCTTGTCCTCTAACAAAGCATAAAAAAATGGAGACTAAAAAAATGGTGTGGAGTAACAGAAAAAGGGATTTGTACAGTGAACTGACCAAAAAATAAGAAAGAAGAGAGCCACCAACCTTGACCTGGCTAAGATGGCAAATCTGAGCCACTACGGGAGGGGGAAGCACAAAGGAATTTGGGCACTGATTCAAGGATAGGTCTTTATCGAGTGACTAGTGCAAGTCAAAGGAATGAAGGAGTTAAAGTGGATGATAATAGAGTTCCAATAACTAACTTTATACTGATGATCAATTCCTTAGTAGAGCTAGAAGAGAGGCCAGAAGTGGCTGAAATGAATCAAGAAATTGAGCTTTCTATGAACCTAAACAGCAGAATGAGAATCTTCCCTCTCCCCCTAAATCTGAATGGTTTCTAGGTTACCTGTATACCAACCACCTGAGAGTTATTAGTACCAGTAAAACTAGTTTGCAATGGGTGTAGTTCTAGGCACATTGGTTGTTTTCATTACAGTATACCTAAAATTTTCAGTGCCTTTTTCTCTGTACCCTAACATCCAATAATTTTAATTAACCCAAAACCCCAAACAATTTCAATTTATTATTTCCTTAGATTAGTGAACCTCTCTGTTATCCTCTGCCCAACTGCCATAGAATCAGGAAGGTTTTTAGGCTCCTTAAAAGTATTACGGTTCAACTCAATCATTGCTATCTCAAGCTTTCTCTAAAGAGGATCCCTTGTACCAATTTCTTAGCCCGGAAAGATCAACCCAGGTATATATTTTCCCCATTCACTAGACATCTAAAGAAAAGTAGGTCTTAGGCCTCTCTCTACCTGATTCCTAGGGTGATATCTTATTTCCACTGAGCCCCTCCACTGGCTTAAAGCTAAGCACTTCACTTTTCATAGTTAATGATCCCAAAACTCAGGGGTTGAAGGGGTTGGCCCATTTTTTGTTTTTGTTTTTCTTTTTGAGATGGAGTTTCACTCTTGTTGCCCAGGTTGGAATGCAATGGCACGATCTCATCTCACTGCAACCTTCGCCTCCCGGGTTCAAGCGATTCTCCTGCCTCAGCCTCCCGAGTAGCTGGGATCACAGGCATGCGCCACCATGCCTGGCTAATTTTGTATTTCTAGTAGAGATGGGGTTTCTCCATGCTGGTCGGGCTGTTCTTGAACTCAGGTGATCTACCTGCCTCAGCCTCCCAAAGTGCAGGGATTACAGGCTTGAACCACCGCGCCCAGCCTGGCCCATTTTTACTGGAAAGAGCAACCTGCTCTAGACTACATCTAAGCTACAGTGAGGCGAGCACAGACAACTCAAAACTGCTTAAATGCAACAACTGCCTTGGCTACTTCACCGTCTAGGAGTACTCTGAGAAGAATAACACTCTCCAAGCCAGGAAACACCAGCCAGCCCAAAAGAGCCAATTTAAAAATTATTAAAGTGATTACACACTTGAAATTTTTAATGTGATTCCATTTAGGAAAAACGTAGGACTAACATTTATAAACCTAATTCTGAATCTCAATCCCTTTTACTTCATTTATTCTAACAGAACCTCACGGATAAAAAAAAATACGAAAAGATATGGAAGACATGATTCCTCATTACCATGATCAAGTGTTTTCCCTCCTGACCAGGACATCTCTCACAACACAGGGCCCTAGAATGTTTCTGCTGGATGGGACCATACATAGGTCCCTATGCAAGTTGGGCTGGCAAGCAAGTTATCTGAGGGGAATCAACAACTGTGGATGGAAGACAGTGGCAGCAAATTAGGGCAGAGGAAGAAGTCAACCAACTACAAACAGGCCAACGAAGGCTTTACCTTGCCAGAGGTCTGGAGCACATAGCCTATCAGAATGGCCCATAGAAGGCCTTTGTATGCCTGCCACCTTCAGTCTTTGGACGTGGGCAGCCCTGGGAAGGACATGCCCTTGGGCAGGGAGGTTCCCTGCAGCTGAGGCAATCTCCCAAGAAGCTGACAGCTGAAGGCGATTTGCAATCCCATCAGCCTGGACCCTTGGAGGGGATGCTGGGAGGTACATTTCAATGACCACCACAGGCCTTTTAACAAGGAAAGACAAGACATGACTCCCCCATGGCGACATACCTAGTCAACAACAGAGGGTCCCAATCCATCTCTCCTTCAGACTAATTAATCTAAACTGTGCTATGAGGTCAATCCTTTAGAAAGGGAAACGCTAATGTTTAGCAAAAGAACTGTGCCAAACAAAGGCTGTAAAGGCCGAAGGACAGAAAGAGAAATTTAAAAGTTAGAAATCCTAAATCCCCACCTTAGTTACTCTGAAAGAAATGCTCTACCAACCATAGTAAAAAATATACAGAAAACACTTGAGAAATATTAAAAATGACAACAAAATCCATAAGCATAAAAATAGTCTAAAGGGTTATTTTATTTCTTTCTAATTCTAAAATGATAACCTCTCTTATAATAGCCTTAGGATGCTGGTACAATTGAAATGTTAGCAGAAAATAATAAACCACATTTGGACAGGAAAAAAACCTGAAACTAAAGCAGCTGTAATAACATACAGCCACAAGGAAATAATTTTCAATTTTGCTTTTCAAGAACAAAGGAGTCCAATAATAATAATAAAAGGTGAAAAGCCTAGACATAAAAACAAATATAAAAGAGTCACAGAATAGTTCTGAGGCCTGCAGAGGCAGTTCCCATTCATCACTACTTAAAGAAAGAGTGAACCTTAAGTTTTTAAATGGTCTTTGCTACCCAGAATGTAACTGGATATGATGTGGTAAATGGAGGCTTTACCACAAGCTAGATATTAGGAGGCACAGCATGGGGGGAGAGGGTAAAGGAAAGAGTCAGAGGTAACACTTAGGGAGATATTTTTTTATTTTTTTTAAGAGACAGGATCTCAGTCTGTCACCCAGACTGGAATGCAGTGGCACGATCACGGCTCACTGCAGCCTTGAACTCCTGGGCTTAAGCAATCATCTTACCTCAGCCTCCCAAGTAGCTGGGACTATAGGATTGAGCCATTGTGCCTGACCGTGATATTTTTTTGGGGGGGGTGGGGGCAGGGAGGGGGTATATTGTGGCTTTTGTAGCCCTCACAGTCTCTGAAATATTATTAATATGATTTCTTTGTATCCTATCAAAAAGCTAACCTCTGGTATGGCCTTGGAAATCAGACTGTGGGCTCAAACCACCTCAAATACTTACCAGCCCTGTGATTTTTATGTGATACTTTCTCTGTGTCTAGGTTTCCTCATCTGAAAAATGGAAATTATAACACCCATGTCATAGATGCAGGTCAAAAGAAAAAACTCGGCCAAGTGCAGTGGCTCACACCTTTAATCCCAACACTATGGGAGGCCGAGGCAGGTAGATCATGAGGTCAGGAGTTCAAGACCAGCCTGACCAACATGGTGAAACCCTGTCCCTATGAAAAATACAAAAATTAGCTGGGCATGATGGTGCACACCAGTAATCCCAGCTTCTCAGGAAGCTGAAGCAGGAGAATCAGAAAAAGAGGAAAAGGAAAGGGGAAAGGGGAAAAGAAAGGAAAAAGACAAGACAAGACTCCTTGTCAACGTGCTTAGTATAAGGTTTCACACTGTTAACTATTTTATCTCTATCGTTACCATTATCACCATTATTATTGTTATTAATATAAATTACATCCAGGTTGATGGCACCTAGACAGGTTTACCAAGACATTTTTGAGAAGCTAGCAAAATTAATTAATAAACCAACCAACAACAACCCACAACTAAATAGTACTTCTGAAATGCCCAAAATAAAACAAGGCAGTCATGCACGGTGGCTCACGCCTGTAATCTCAGCACATTGGGTACCCAAACTGGGTGAATCACCTGAGGTCAGGAGATGGAGACCAGTCTGGCCAACATGGTGAAACCCTGCTTCTACTAAAAATACAAAATTCAAAAAAGTAGCTAGGTGTGGTGGCACACACCTGTAATCCCAGCTACACAGGAGGCTAAGGCATGAGAATTGCTTGAATTCGGGAGGTGGAGGTTACAGTGAGCCAAGACTGGGCCACTGCACTTCAGATACAGTGATGACAGAGTGAGACTCTGTCT
>NW_016107358.1:9769769-9771143 GCF_001604975.1 Cebus imitator
AGAGATCGAGACCATCCTGGTCAACATGGTGAAACCCCGTCTCTACTAAAAATACAAAAAATTAGCTGGGCATGGTGGTGCGTGCCTGTAATCCCAGCTACTTAGGAGGCTGAGGCAGGAGAATTGCCTGAACCCGGGAGGCCGAGGTTGCGGTGAGCCGAGATCACGCCATTGCACTCCAGCCTGGGTAACAAGAGCGAAACTCCGTCTCAAAAACAAACAAACAAACAAAAGATGTCAAAACTTGTATGATTGTGCAAGTATGTTCAGTTCATTGTATGGGAACTTATCAAACAAAATGTACACTTTAGATATGCATAGCTTACTTTATGTTAATTACACCTTCACAAAACTGATTTTTAAAAAAAATCACAAGAATAAGAGAATAAAGAAGAATCCCATCCACAGCAGGTATCTGTCTTCTCAGTATTCCTTAAAGATAGGTCACAATTAGGAAAATCCACTAACCTTCTCTTTACATCGTGATTTAAAAAAACAAAATATATCTCAAGTTAAAAATAGTTGGGAGTAAAGGTGGCATTACTGACAACAAATATTTTTTGAAAAATAAAGGCAAGTAACTAAGTGAGGTCTGGATCTTAACAACATTGTTCCTCCTGCAGGAAATTTAATGTTAATATTTTTGCTGTTGATAGTGGTAATCAGTATGGCAATATGTAAAGTTTTCCACTGGTTCATTCACATGGTAAAGAACCTTGTGCCACTGATCACATCCTCATTTAATGATAACATAATAATACACTCCTATCAGTCTCTATATTTTCACTCCATTGATGACATTAATCCTAATCCATTATCATTCTTAGCAAAGGTTATAATCATTTTTCTTTCTCTAGCTAAAAGTTCCTGAACGCCAATCTGAAGCCACAGATGAAAAGTTTCATACATGACCTCATTACATTTTTCAGTCAAATTGCAGTCAGAACTTGGTTTCATGCACAAAATTATTTAAAATATTGTATCAAATTAACTTCAGGCTACATGCATAAAGTATATATGAAATACAAATAAATTTCGTGTTTAGACTTGGCTCCCATCCCCAAGATATCTCATTATGTACATATAAGAATTTCAGGCCGGGCACGGTAGCTCACTCTTGCAATCCTAGCACTTTGAAAGACCAAGGTGTGTGGATCACGAGTTCAGGAGTTCGAGACCAGCCTGGCCAACATGGTGAAACCCGTCTCTACTAAAATATAAGGTGGCAGGCACCTGTAATCCCAGCTACTCAGGAGGCTGAGGCAGGAGAACTGCTTGAACTCAAGAGGTGGAGGTTGCAGCACCACTGCACTACAGCCTGGGTGACAGAGCAAGACTCCACCTCAGAAAAAAAAAAAAATTCAAAATCTGAAA
>NW_016107359.1:0-2767 GCF_001604975.1 Cebus imitator
TCCTGCCTCAGCCTCCTTGAGTAGCTGGAACTATAGGCGTGCCCCACCAGGCCCAGCTTTTTTTGTTTGTTTGTTTTGTATTTTTAGTAGAGACAAGGATTCACCATTTTGGCCAGGCTGGTCTCAAACTCTTGACCTCAGGTGATCCATTAGCCTTGGCCTACCAAAGTGCTGGGATTACAGGCATGAGCCACTGCACCTGGCCTTATTGTGTCTATTTGGTTCTTCTCTTTTTTATTCTTTATTAGTCCGGCTAGAGATCTTATTTTGTTAATCTTTTCAAAAAACCGGCTCCTGGATTCATTGATTTTTTGAAGGATTTTTCGTGCCTCTATCTCCTTCAGTTCTCCTCAGATCTTAGTTATTTCTTGTCTTCTGCTAGCTTTTGAATTTGTTTGCTCTTGCTTCTCTAGTTCTTTTAATTGTGATGTTAGGGTGTCAATTTTAGATCTTTCCCACTTTCTCCTGTGGGCAATTAGTGCTATAAATTTCCCTCTAAATACTGCTTTAGCTGTGTACCAGAGATTCTGGTATGTTGTGTCTTTGTTCTCACTGGTTTCAAAGAACTTCTTTATTTCTGCCTCAATTTCGTCATTTACTCAGTAGTCATTCAGGAGCAGATTATTCAATTTCCATGTAGTTGTATGGTTTTGAGTGAGTTTCTTAATCCTGAGTTCTAATTTGATTGCACTGTGGTCTGAGAGACATTTATAATTTCCGTTCTTTTGCATTTGCTGAGCAGTGTTATGTGGTCAATTTTGGAATAAGTGCTATGTGGCACTGAGAATGTATATTCTGTTGATTTGGGGTGAAGAGTTCTGTAGATGTCTATTAGGTTTACTTGGTCCAGAGATGAGTTCAAGTCCTGAGCATTCTTGTTAATTTTCTGTCTCAATCTGTCTAATATTGACAGTGAGGTGTTATATTCTCCCACTATTATTGTGTGGGAGTCTAAGTCTTTTTGTAGGTCTGTGGAACTTGCTTTGTGAATCTGGGTGCTCCTGTATTGGGTGCATATATATATTTAGGATAGTTAGCTTTTCTTGTTGCATTTATCACTTTACCATTATGTAATGCCCTTCTTTGTCATTTTTTATCTTTGTGGGTTTAAAATCTGTATTATCAGAGACTAGGAATACAACCCTGCTTTTTTTTTCTTTGCTTTTTCCATTTGCTTGGTAAATATTCCTTCATCCCTTTATTTTGAGCCTATGTATGTTTTTGCACATGAGATGGGTCTCCTAAATACAGGACATGGATGGGTCTTGACTCTTTATCCAATCTGTCAGTCTGTGTCTTTTAAATAGGGCATTTATCCCATTTATATTTAGGGTTAATATTGTTATGTGTGAATTTGATCCTGTCATCATGGTGTTAGCTGGTTATTTTGCACAGTAGTTGATGCAGTTTCTTCATAGTGTCAATAGTCTTAATGTTTTGGTATGTTTTTGCAGTGGCTCTTTTTCCTTTCTGTATTTCATGCTTCCTTCAGGAGCTCTTGTAAGGCAGGCCTGGTAGTGATAGAAATCCCTCAACATTTGCTTATCTGTAAAGGCTTTTATTTCTCTTTCACTTATGAAGCTTAGTTTGGCTGGATATGAAATTCTGGGTTGAAAATTCTTTTTTTTAAGAATGTTGAGTGTTGGCCCCCACATTCTTCTGGCTTGCAAGGTTTCTGCAGAGAGATCTGCTGTTAGTCTGATGGGGTTTCCTTGGTTGGTAACTGGACCATTATCTCTGGCTGCTCTTAACATTTTTTCCTTCATTTCAACCATGGTGGATCTGATGATAATGTGTCTTAGGGTTGCTCTTCTGGAGGAGTATGATAGTGGTGTTCTCTGTATTTCCTGAATTTGCATATGGGCCTGTCTTGCTAGGTTGGGAAGTTCTCCTGGATAATAAATATCCTGAAGTATGTTTTCCAACTTGATTTCATTCTCCCCATCACTTTCAGGTACACCTGTCAATCATAGGTATAGGTGCACGTGTCAAATGTAGGTTTGGTCTTTTCACATGGTCCCATATTTCTTACAGGCTTTGTTCATTTCTTTTCATTCTTTTTTCTCTAATCTTGTCTACACACTTTATTTCTCTAAGTTGATCTTCAATCTCTGATACCCTTTCTTCCACTTAATTGATTTGGCTATTGATCTTGTGTATTTTTCATGAAGTCTTCATGCTGTGTTTTTCAGCTCCATCAGGCCATTTATGTTCATCTTATTTTTTTAATTTATTTTTTATTTTATTTTTATTTTTTTATTGCATTTTAGGTTTGGGGGTACATGTCAAGAACATGCAAGATTGTTGCATAGGTACACACATGGCAGTGTGATTTGCTGCCTTCCTCCCCTTCACCTATATCTGGCATGTCTCCCCATACTCTCTCTCCCCAACTCCCACACCCCGCTGTCCCTCCCGTATTTCCCCCAAACAGACCCCAGTGTGTGATGCTCCCCTCCCCACACCCATCTATTCTCATTGTTCAACACCCACCTATGAGTGAGAGCACGTGGTGTTTTATTTTCTGTTCTTGTGTCAGTTTGCTAAGAATGATGGTTTCCAGGTTCATCCATGTCCCTACTAAGGACATGAACTCATCGTTTTTGATGGCTGCATAATATTCCATGGTGTATATGTACCACATTTTCCCTGTCCAGTCTGTCATCGATGGGCATTTGGGTTGGTTCCAGGTCTTTGCTATTGTAAACAGTGCTGCAATGAACATTCGTGTGCAAGTGTCCTTATAGTAGAACGATTTACAGTCCTT
>NW_016107359.1:3942-6411 GCF_001604975.1 Cebus imitator
TTCCTTGTTAGTTGTATTCCTAGGTATTTTATTCTCTTTGTAGCAATTGTGAATGGCAGTTAATTCTTGATTTGGCTCTCTTTAAGTCTGTTATTTGTGTATAGGAATGCTTGTGATTTTTGCACATTGAATTTGTATCCTGAGATTTTGCTGAAGTTGCTAATTAGTTTCAGGAGATTTTGGGCTGTGACGATGGGGTCTTCTAGATATACAATCATGTCATCTGCAAATAGAGACAATATGACTTCCTCCTTTCCTATTTGAATACCCTTTATTTCTTTTTCTTGCCTGATTTTTCTGGCTAGAACTTCCTATACTATATTGAATAGCAGCGGTAAGAGAGGGCATCCTTGTCTAGTGCGAGATTTCAAAGGAAATGCTTCGAGTTTTTGCCCATTCAGTATGATATTGGCTGTTGGTTTATCATAAATGGCTTTTATTATTTTCAGATACGTTCTGTCAATACCTAGTTTATTGAGGGTTTTTAGCATAAAGGGCTGTAGAATTTTGTCAAAGACCTTCTCCACATCAAATGAGATAATCATGTGGTTTTTCTCATTGGTTCTGTTTATGTGGTGAATTACGTTTATAGACTTCCGTTTGTTGAACCAGCCTTGCATCCCTGGGATGAAGCCTACTTGATCGTGGTGGATAAGCTTTTTGATGTGCTGTTGCAATCGGTTTGCCAGTATTTTATTGAAGATTTTTGCATCTATGTTCATCATGGATATTGGCCTGAAGTTTTCTTTTCTTGCTAAGTCTCTGCCAGGTTTTGTTATCAGGATGATGTTGGTCTCATAAAATTATTTGGGATGGATTCCTTCTTTTTGGATTATTTGGAACAATTTCAGAAGGAATCGTACAAGCTCCTCTTTGTATGTCTGGTAGAATTCAGCTGTGAACCCATCTGGACCTGGGCTTTTTTTGGGTGGTAGGCTCTTAATTGCTGCCTCAACTTCAGACCTTGTTATTGGTCTGTTCAGGGTTTCGACTTCTTCCTGGTTTACTTGGGAGGAGGCAAGTGTCCAGGAATTTATCCATTTCTTTCAGGTTTACTAGTTTATGTGCATAGAGTTGTTTGTAATAATCTCTGATGATGGTTTGTATTTCTGTGGAATCTGTGTTGATATCCTCTTTATTGTTTTTTATTGCACCTATTTGATTCTTCTCCCTTTTCTTTTTTATTAATGTGGCTAGCGGTCTGTCTATTTTGTTGATCTTTTCAAAAAACTGGCTCCTGGATTTATTGTGTTTTTTGAAGGATTTTTTGTGTCTCTGTCTCCTTCAGTTCTGCTCTGATCTTAGTTATTTCTTGTCTTCTGCTAGGTTTTGAATTTTTTTGATCTTGCTCCTCTAGCTCTTTCAATTTTGATGATAGGCTGTCGATTTTAGATCTTTCCTTGCTTCTCATGTGGGCATTTATTGCTGTATATTTTCCTCTAGACACTGCTTTAAATGTGTCCCAGAGATTCTGGTATGTTGTGTTTTCGTTCTCGTTGATTTCGACAAACATCTTTATTTCTGCCTTCATTTCATTGTTTATCCAGTCATCATTCAAGAGCTAGTTGTTCAGTTTCCATGAGGCTGTGCTGTTCTCAGTTAGTTTCTCAATGCTGAGTTCTAACTTGATTGCACTGTGGTCTGAGAGGCTGTTATGATTTCCATTCTTCTGCATTTGCTTAGGAGTGATTTACATCCAATTATGTGGTCAGTTTTAGAGTAGGCGTGATGTGGTGCTGAGAAGAATATATATTCTGTGGATTTGGGGTGGAGAGTTCTGTAAATATCTATTAGGTTTACTTGTTCTAGGTCTGAGTTCAAGTCCTGGATATCCTTGTTAATTTTATCTCATTGATCTGTCTAATATTGACAATCGGGTGTTAAAGGCTCCCATTATTGTTGTGTCAGAGTCTAAATGTCTTTGTAAGTCATTAAGAACTTGCCTTATGTATCTGGGTTC
The DNA here is from genome assembly GCF_001604975.1 of Cebus imitator. NCBI lineage: Eukaryota > Metazoa > Chordata > Mammalia > Primates > Cebidae > Cebus > Cebus imitator. The sequence goes on from NW_016107359.1 coordinate 5,903, forward strand.
TCCTGTATTGGGTGCATATATATTTAGGATCATTAGCTCTTCTTATTGCATCGATCCTTTTACCATTATGTAATGTCCTTCTTTGTCTCTTTTCATCTTTGTTGTTTTAAAGTCTATTTTATCAGAGACGAGAATTGCAACTCCTTCCTTTTTTTGCTCTCTATTTGCTTGGTAAATCTTCCTCCATCCCTTTATTTTGAGCCTTTTTGTAGCCTTGCATGTGAGATTGGTTTCCTGGATACAGCACACCAATGGGTTTTGGCTTTTTATCCAATTTTCCAGTCTTTGTCTTTTGATTGGGGCATTTAGCCCATTTACATTTAGGGTTAATGTTGTTATGTGTGAATTTGATCCTGCCATTTTGATGCTAGCTGGCTGTTTTGCCCATTAGTTAATGCAGTTTCTTCATTGTGTTGATGCTCTTTACGATTTGGTATGTTTTTGGAGTGGCTGGTACTGGTTGTTCCTTTCTATGTTTAGTGCCTCTTTCAGGAGCTCTTGTAAAGCAG
>NW_016107359.1:7167-8321 GCF_001604975.1 Cebus imitator
TTGGGTTAGAACATGTTCTTTTAGCTCACAGAAGTTTCTTATTACCCACCTTCTGAAGCCTGATTCTGTCAATTCATCACAGTCATTCTCCATCCAGCCTTGTTCCCTTACTGGTGAGGAGTTTTGATCCCTTGTAGGAGGAGAGGCATTCTGGTTTGGGGTGCTTTCATCCTTTTTGCACTGGTTCCTTCCTGTCTTTGTAGACTTGTCCACCTGTCATCTTTGTAGTTGTTGACTTTCAGATTGGGTCTCTGAGTGGACGTCCAGTTTGTTGATGATTAAGTTATTTCTTTCTGTTTCTTAGTTTTCCTTCTAACAGTCAGGCCACTCTGCTGTAGGACTGCTGAGGTCCACTCCAGGCCCTGCTTGCCTGGGTATCACCTGCAGTGGCTGCACAACACTAAGGGTTGCTGTCAGTTTCTTCTTCTGCTATCTTTGTCCCAGAAGGATACCCGCCAGATGTCAATCTGAGCTCTCCTTTATGCAGCGGCTCTTTGGATATATGGGGGTCAGGGAGCTGTTTGAGGAGATAGTCTGTCCTTTATAGGCGCTCAAGTGCTGAACTGTAAGCTTCATTGTTCATTCAGAGCTGCTGGGCAGGTACTTTTAAGTGCTGCGGTAGAACTCATAAACCACCACCCCTTTTTTTTTCCCAGGTGCTCTGTCCTGGGGAGTTAGGGCTTTATTTATGAGTTTCTGTTGTGCTGCTGCCTTTTCTCAGGGTTGCCCTGCCCAGTGAGGAGGCAGGCTAGTCACTGTCTGCCAGCAGATGCTTTGCTGAGCTGCTGTGGGCTCCATCCAGCTGCTGTGTGAACTTCCCTGCCATCCTGTTTATACGGATATAGTTAGAACTGCCTCGGCAATGGTGGCCCACCTCTGTAACGGTGGACTCTCTCTGTAATGGCGGGCTGCTTTGGCAAAGGCGGGCTGCCTCAGCAATGGCAAATTAGCTCCATAGTGATGGACTGCCTCAGTAATGACGGATGCCCCTCCCTCACAGAGCTGGACTGTCCAAGGTTCAGCTGTGCTTGCTGTGAAACTCTCAATCCAGAGTGTTTCTGATTGCTGATTTTTTTTGCAGGGGTGGACCAGCCAAGCCTGATCACCTAGCTCCCTGCCTCAGAGCACCCCCCCTTTTTTTTTTTTTTTTTTTT
>NW_016107359.1:9263-48081 GCF_001604975.1 Cebus imitator
TGGATTTATCTACCTTGGTCTTTGATGTTGGTGACCTTCAGATGGCGTTTTTGTGTGGTCATCCTTTTTGTTGATATTGATGCTATTGCTTTCTGTTTATTAGTTTTCCTTCTAACAGTCAGGACTCTCTTGTGCAGGTCTGCTGGAGTTTGCTAGCGGTCCACTCCGGACCCTATTTGCCTAAGTATCACCAGCGGAGGCTGCAGAACAGCAAAGATTGCTGCCTGCTCCTTCCTCTGGAAGCTTCATCTCAGAGGGGCACTTGCCAGATGCCAGCCGAAGTTCTCCTGTATTAGGTGTCCGTCGACATCTGATGGGAGGCGCCTCCTCATCAGAGGCATGGGGGTCAGGGACCAACTTGAGGAGGCAGTCTGTCCCTTAGTAGAGCTCAAGTGCTGTGCTGGGAGATCTGGTGCTCTCTTCAGAGCTGACAGGCAAGAACATTTAAGTCTGCTGAAGCTGTGCCCACAGGAGCTCCTTCCACTAGGTGCTTTTTTCCAGGGAGATGGGAGTTTTATCTATAAGCCCCTGACTGGGGCTGCTGCCTTTCTTTCAGAGATGTCCTGCCCAAAGAGGAGAAATCTAGAGAGGCAGTCTGGCTACAGCAGCTTTTCTGAGCTGTGGTGGGTTCTGCCCAGTCTGAACTTCCTGGTGGCTTTGTTTACACTGTGAGAGGAAAACCCACCTACTCAAGCCTCTATAATGGCAGAAGCCCCTCCCCCCACCAAGCTGGAACATCCCAAGTCAACTTCAGACTGCTGTGCTGGCAGCCAGAATTTCAAGTCAGTGGATCTTAGCTTGTTGGGCTCCATGGGGATGGGAGCTACTGAGCAAGATGTCTTAGCTCCCTGGCTTCAGCCCCCTTTCCAGGGGAGTAAACAGTTCTGTCTCGCTGGCATTCCAGACACCACTGAGATATGGGGGAAAAAAAACTATGTGTCTAGCTCAGTGTCTGCCCAAACAGCTGCCCAGTTTTGTGCTTGAAGCCCAGGGCTCTGGTGTTGTAGGCATCCAAGGGAATCTCCTGGTCTGCAGGTTGCAAAGACTGTGGGAAAAGTGTAGTATCTGAGCTGGAGTATACCATCCCTCACTCTTGGCTTCCCTTGGCTAGGGGAGGGAGTTCCCTGACCCCTTGTGCTTTCCTTATGAGGTGATGCCCCACCCTGCTTCTGCTCACCCTCTGTGGGGTGCACCCACTGTCTAACCAGTCCCAAAGAGATCAGCCACGTACCTCAGTTGGAAATACAGAAATCACCCACCTTCTGTGTTGGTCTTGCTGGGAGTTGCCAACTACAGCTGTTCCTATTTGGCCATCTTGCCCAGGAATCCTCCAGTTTTGTGTTTTTGTACCTTATTTTTCCATTAAAATTTTGTAATCAGCTTGTCTAGTACCAAATACAATATTTTTGGTGTTTTTATTAGGATAATGTTACATTTAGAGATGAATTTAGGAAGACTTGACATTTCTGTAATCTTGAGTCTTTACATTTAGAATATAATATTTTTTACTGTCCAGTTCTTCCTTTATTTCTATCGATATGCATTCCCTTTTTCATAATTGATTGACTGATTAATTTTTAGAGATGCAATCTCACTCTTTTACCCAGGCTGAGTACAGTGGTGTGCCCATAGCTCACTACAGTCTCAAATTCCTGGGCTTAAGTGATCCTCTTGCCTCAGCCTCCCAAGTAGCTAGGACTCTAGGCATATGCCACTATGTCTAGCTGATTTTTAAAAATTTATACAGAGATGATGTCTCTCTATGTTGTTGAGGCTGTTCTTGAACTCCTGGCTTCAAGCAGTACTTCCACTTCAAGTCTCTCAATGTGCTGGGATTACAGGCATGAGCCACCATGCTCAGCCCCTTTCTCATGTTTTTAAATTACTATATATGTGATATGTGTATATATAAAATGTTTTTAATTAAAAAAATTTTAAAACCACCTGACCTGTAACCACCTAAATTAAAAAATAAATAGAACTTTGTCAGAGAAAAGGAAAATATAAACTCTTGATCAGAATAGAGTACATGGAATACTTTTTGGCCCTTGCTAAGTAATAAACTTTTTGATTTAGTGATCGTCATTTCCTTGCTTTTTACAGTCTTACTGCCCATGTAAGCATTTCTAAATAACAGTTTGCCTGATCTTGTGTTTCAGATAAATATAATCATGCCACATATATTCTTTTGCATCTGGCTTCTTTTGCTCAACTTAAGTTTATGAGGTTGATCTGTGAATGTTGCCTTTTTATAAAACACTTTTTAAAAATGAATATGTTCAGATCATCATATAATTTTTTTAAATTTCTTTTTCAAATGTGAAACTGATCTAACTTTCCTGCAATGAATCAATTCAACGTGGATGTATTACTTTTATTTATTGCTGGATTCATCTTGTGAGGACTGGTCTATTTCTAGTTTACCTTTACTCCTTTGAAGTGGTCCTTTAGAGGTCCTTCTGAAAGCCTAGGTTTTTACCAGGGCCTCTTCTCCTTGAGGGGTTCTGAGCTCCAGTTTTTGTCCCTACAGCACTGAAAACTGCTAGAAGTTCAGCTTAGCTTCTCAACCTCTGTAAAGGCCTTGAGGGGGGAAATGGTGCCAAATAGCTTACTTCTCTAAATTTGCATTCTCTATGAAGATATTTACTCTATACTCACTGTTATTTGTCCAGCTTGTCTAGTTGTTCTCAGTGAGGTGGTTGGTCTATATAGGCTAGTCTGCTAGAGTCAGAAGGAAAAATCAAGAAATAATATAAATTGGCAATTTAAGATACTGTTAAAGTGCAATAGTATTAGGGAATAGTGATGATAATTTTATGTCCATGTCTCTGGGAGAAACAAATGTAACACAAGCTACCTCAAATACCAGGAAAGACATTTATTATCCCAAGAGTGGTAAGGTGATCTGGCTGTGGCATCTGTCACCCCATCAATTTCAGATTAATTCTGATCATCTCAAAAGCTGGGTGGAATCTCCCTTCTCCCTAATTGCTTCACGTGTATCCCACCAGATGCTTCCTTCTGGTTTAATCAATTACCCATGCCAAGAAATGAGAAGTTATTTATTCTAATTTCTATGCATCCTCACCCACAATGTCCAACTGGTTACCAAATTATGTCTATTATATCTCTCTATATTGCATAGTTTGTTCACTCCTTTCCATCCCCACTGCCTTTGCTTAGATATGTTATAATTTGTCTGAGTTATTGAAAAGACCTCTATTCTCACTCTTCTATCAAAACAGGCAAAGATCTCTCTAAAATACAAATCTCACTCAAAGTTTCGGTACTGTACTTAAAAACCAAAAATGGCTCTCTATAACCCATAGAATAAAATTACATATGTTATGTAGATATCCTCCCTGCATCAGATACTGAAGGCAGGCAATGTGTGATGTGGGATACTCAGAGACTTCTGTCCTTGTTCAGGGGCTACCCCTTTCCAGCATATGACTGGAGCACATGACAACCTCTCCAGACCTTGATTTCCTCCTTTACTTCATGAGGAAATTGAACCAGAATATTTCCAACTCCAGTGACTTTGTGATTCTGAATCATTGCCTTAAAAGATAGTAAGTTTGCTTTCAAAAATTAATCTTATGTTTATACCAACACCCATAATAGGTTGTGCGAATTTTGTATAGCACAATCTCAAACATCAACTATGTAATTTTTATATAACAACAATTGATTTTATCTGCAATGATTCATGACTCAAGTGGAAAACTAAATCATGATTTAATTAAATCGTTTTAATTGAAGTTCTCCACCATAAAAGGCCTGTAGAAGTCCCTCAGGATTAAGATCCATGCAAGCTGTGATCCTAAAAATCCCTTCTTCTGGGCTATCCTGAAGTGTGAGAGGTTATCCTACTCTCTAGTTATTCTCTTGCCTCTCTACTTATTCCCACCCTTGCAAACTAAGCTCTTCTCACACTGTGGTATTTCAGCCCCCTCAGCAAAAGTGCCTCATGCTATTCTTCTACATCTCATGTGATGCCTTTTCTTCCTTGTATGCTTTCTCCCTTTGCCAATGTCTGGCTCTCTCTTACTTGGTCTTTAGAATTCAGCTTTGCCTCACATCCTTTAATTGGCCTCTCTGTGTTTTTCTGAGTGAGGTGTCCCTCCTCTTTTTCCTGTTCTCTTGACATACTCTGTAGATATCACTGTGCTTCTCACACTACATTGTAATTATTTACTTTTCGCTCTCTCTCCCCGCCTAGATTCTAAGTTCCTGTAGGACAGGGACCATGTTCTTTTTGTTTATTAAATTCTGAGAGCTGAGCACAAAGCCTAATATATAACATATAATGTTTATAAAATAAACAAATTATATTTAAATGAATGGATATATTTCACAATGAGAGCTATTAAAGAAATAGATTTCCCTTATAGGAATCTTAGAAGAAACCTCGTTATGGTTAACTTTGAGAAATGCCTCTATTTTATTTATGGAGAGAGAGAGAGAGAGAGAGAGGCATTTGGATACACACACACACACATCACATAACTTTTGGTGTGCGGCAGACTTATGGAAAATTATGTTTGGACTTTTCTTTAATTCTCTTAGGAATATGTACATTTTCAAATAAGCATAGCTTTCCAAACTAATGTTAATACTTGGTTCTGGTCAGAAAATCTTGTCTTTATTTTGTCATCTTTCTTTTTTTGTGCTGGCAAGAGCTGACAGCTATTTAAATGAGAATTAAAAATAGGACCCTGTGAAGTACATGTTCCTTTTTTTTCCCCTGCCAGGATATAAATGACCACAGAACTGGTATTATCTCTCTCTCTCTCTTAAAAAAATATCTCCATGGGCTATGCTATCTAATGTGGATAAAATCTAGTGAGGAAAAAAATAACTCCTGAGAGATATTCTAGTGGTCCAAATACTTTTGCCACTCCTATTAGAAAATATGCCTTTTTCTTATTCTTGAAGGATATTCAAATAATTTAAAGGTTAAAATGCCACCAGTTTATGTCAAACTGGTGTTGAAGAAACACATACAAATGCAATGCCACCATTAGAATCTGTGATTAATCCACATTGTGAATTCACTTTGACTATGGGATGTGTCTTCCCTTTCTATATTATTATCACAAATGGAAGAACCTCAGCATGTGGAAAGTGGGAACTGTGGTGGTGGAGAAAAAGGGTAACTGTATGTCTGAGAAGGAAGTGTGTGTAAAAGCCTTTTGGCTTGGGGAAGTTAGATTCTTATTTATTGTCATAAGTGACTGGAGCAAACCTGGCTTAAGATTGGGAGTGGGAATGGGCTGTAAGGCACACTCTTTGTTTGCTTGTTTTTTGGGTTTTTTTTGAGACAGGGTCTCTCTCTGTCACCCAGGCTGGAGTACACTGGTGCAATCACAGCACATTGCAGCCATGACTTCCAGGGCTTGGGCAATCCTCCCACCTCAGCCTTCCAAGTAGCTGGTACTACAGGCTTATGCCACTATACCTGGCTAATTTTTTATTTTAATTTTTTGTGGAGACAAGGTTTCACCATGTTGCTCAGGCTGGCGTTGTACTCCAGGGCTCAAGCAATCCTCCTCCCTCAGCCTCCCAAAGTGCTGGGATTACAGGTGTGAGCTACCACACCTGGCATAAGGCACACTCTTAATTAAAAGATTTGATATGCGATTGGATCATTTGTTTGTTCCTTCATCAAATATTCATTGAGTTTCGTAATGTGTTTTATAATGAATTATGTCACCTCAGGGCTGCTGGTCACTCGGAACTAACAATACCTTGGGAAACTGGGGGTTGGGTGGGGATAGCTTGCTGAACCCAGAAGCAAGCTACCTATGCTCCATTGATTCTAAAACGTTCCAGAATTCATTCATTTAGCAAGCATTCATTGACATTTGTTAAGGGCCCAGTGCTGTTGTAAACCAACTCTGCAGAGATGACCCTGACATAGCAACAGCCAAATACAATTCTCTTAGTTGGGAGTGAGGGAGGTAAAGAGAACATTAAGATGTCAGGCAGAGGCAAAGCCTGGGAGCACTGAGGAGGGGGCATTACACGAGGCCAGGAGAATCATGAGGCTTCCAGAGGAGGAGGCCACTGAACTGACTGTCAGGAAGTTTGAGAGAGTGATAGCCAAGGAAAGAGAAGGGACTTTCAGACTTTATCCATTTTGGTGCTTTTTCTTTCAGGAGACCACTGCTATCCATTCCCAACAGATTTATTTACCCTTTTATTTAAACTTCTCTCATAACGAGGTTTGACTCATCCTTTCTGCAAGTAGTTCTCAGCAAATCTCCAACCCAGGAAATTCTTCCTTATATCTAGCTATGCCCACCCCTTCCTGGAAATCCAGACTCTCTCCTGGAGTTCTGACTTTTGTGGAAACCCTGAATAGGGTATTAATGACAAATTTGGAAGATTTGTGAATTTATCCTGTCTTACTTCCAGGATTCAGAATGCTCTGTGCTGGCATGGAGGAACTCACATCGTAAGGAGGCCCTATGTATTTTCCTTCTACTGTTTATTTTTTGCTAATTTCTTTTCTTTTCTACAAAACAGTTACAGTAGCCAGTAGGTGGGGTACTTTATTAGAGGTAGCATGCTTTAGTAGCTATGTGTCAAATTGTAAAGGAGAACTAAGTTTTATAATTATGAAAAATGCTTAGGGCATTCTTTTATTTATAGTTTTCTCTATAATGCCCTGGAAGGGAGTGAATATTCTTGATGGGATCCTGGGCAGTTAGTTTCCTTTTACTAGGACTTCCTGGGAAATGATGCACTATGTGAATGGATACTGCCAGTCAGAATTTGAAATTGCTCCATAAAACAGCTGTGCAAGTCACTTGCATGCCCCTCTTGAATTCTATACTCCCTAAGAATCCACGTCTCTAACAAAACTATAATAGTTCTATGTTTATTTGTGATGAGTCTAAGCTCTCTGTGGGTATTTAAAGATAAGTGTATAACTTCAGTGTTTCATCAGCTAAAGTAAACTACACCCCATGTTGTGAGGTGTTGAGGAAGCACTGCACACCGATTGTAAGCTTTACATCTGAGCTTTCTATTGTAACCAAGCAACTGACACATTAGACACCCCTTTGCCATCAGCTTACATTCTCTGAGAACTTAGGTCAGTGCCTAAAATAACCCCATTAATTGTGAGGGCACATGTGGAATGAAATTCCACTTAGCAGTCTGGGAGCTGAGTGACTGAGGATTTGAAACCTTAACTATAGTATAGTTCATAACAAGCCTCTAGGCAGTTAGACCTAAAGCCCTTAAGTGTTCAGGTACGGAAAGAAAGTCATATGTTGTATTTTAGATTCTCTGTTTGTAAAGCTGGTTAACCAGTGACAGCTGATTAAAAACCAAATCGACTTGAGTTACAAGATCTGGGCTTTCTCTGCTCTGCTTTCAACCTGTTGGTTGGTGGTGGAGTAGCTGACAGAAGAAGCGAATGGCTTGGCTGAGGAACATGAAGTTACAGCAGCCCGTTTAGGATCACACCGCATTTTGGACCTCTTGCCATGCAGTTCAGGTAGGCTATTGTTTATGTGGCATTCTTTATAAGACTGACAGAAGTCATTAAACTGTTCAGCTTCAGAGTTGGGCATGAGAGTCTCAAGCTTCTCTCCTGCAGACAGCACTGTGCACTGCTGGTGGATACTGCTTCACTCCCTAGCTAGACAATATGCCAATGAAAGTCTTTGTATTGTTGTTACTTAAGTTCACTTAAATTCTAGGGCATAAGGGAGACTGATAAATCACAAAGTGTGATTTATCTGGCATGTGGTAAAATGTCTCTTTAAAATTTACCTTCCTTTTTTCTGTTTAATTTTCCTTACTCTTTTTCCAAAAGGCAGGCTTTTGTATTTGTGGGAAACAGTGGGAGAAAATGTTAAGCCTCTTAGTATTTTCCAGAACATATGGTTTTCTTATATTTTTAAACTGCCTAATAGAGTCTGGGTTTTATTTTAAGACTAAGATGAAAATCAACACTACTCTTTTCCAAATAAACTCACTTAAACTACTGTTTGTGCCCATATCAGTGTAATTAACTTAAATTGCTGCAGTATTGCTATTCTCCTTACCCCAATGTTAACCTGTATTATAGAGTATCAAATTTAGTTTTGGCTTCAAGTGTCTGGCACATAAAATAAGTATGTAACTGCTGTATAATAAGTGTGTGAATGCTGTAAGTGATGCTTTTGAACTTCTACCTGAGTGGGTTATTTAATCCAGCATTTATTCAAAGCTCATATCACATGACAGACATATTCCTAAAACATATGTAAATAAGGTTTTGTAATTAGAATGACTTAACACATACTTAGAAAGCTGATCACTTTTAAGGATTCTATGTGTAAAATGAATAGGGAGTTGCAACTAAATTTATACTTTGATGGTTCTTTTTTGCATGTCAGGTTCTTAAATTGAGATTCACTGATGGTGCATAACTTTGGATAAATTTCTCAGGAACAAAAACTTCATTTTTAATATCTTGAAATGTACACACACACACATACACATGTGTGTACATGTGTATATGTATATGTATATTATGTGATCACATGAAGCCCTTGGGGGTTCTTAGAAGGATGTCTAAGGGGATTTGGGAGTGGCCTATTAGATATTATCGAATGTTAAATTGTGCCTTTGGCGAGGAAAGATTTTCTGGAGACAAGGGTCATGGTGTGAGATTAAAAAATAAAAGTTGAAAAGAATATTATTCTACTGTTTGTATGTTAATGTCACTTTAATATACTTGAAAAGCTGCAATATTATTGCTCATCTAACACATTAACATATTGCAGCCTCAGGAAATATTAGCTTGAACCATATGAAATTGCCAATATTTGACAATTTTTACATATAAAAATGGCAATTTTGTATAGCTCAACCTAGTTGTTTAATGAGCATTAACTCATATTAATGAAAGATTAGTCTTAAGTGCCCAGAAATAGTAATATGAACCAAAAATACTTGGATAATTAAAGTGTGAGAGCTATCTAGTCAAAAGGTAGATCATTCAGGGTTACTTCCTGTGAATAAATCCAGTATGCATGTGTTAAGTCCTTCTTTCAATTCTTAACTTCTTTGGTCTCTTAAAAAGAACTTACTGTTTTTGCCAAGTGCTGCCTACGGTATTTATGAGATCCGGAGACTGTGGGCATACATCCTCAGTGGCTGAGAGCTGATATTTAGCAGGATTTGGGTTATCTTTGAGAAAGTTCATCCTCTGGATAGCTTGCCAATAATCGAATGTGTGTCACAGTGTTAGGGTTTCTCTGTGCATACTATCTTAGTGTTCTTTCTCCAGTTTTCTAGAGTGAAATCTGAAGTCATTGATTTGAAACCTTTCCTCATTTTTATATAGGTGTGTAGTGCTATAAATTATCTCCAAAGTACTGCTTTTAGTGAGATTCTCATGTTGTATGTTTATTTTCATTCATTTAGAATGCTTTCTCATTTACATTTTGACTTCTTTTTGACTCATGGATTATTTAGAAGTGCATTATTTATTGTCGAAATATTTGGGGATTTTCCAAAAGTCTATAATTCAGTTGTGGTCAGAGAACGTATTTTTAATAAGTTGAATCTTTTAAAATTTATTGAACTTGTTTTAGGATCATAATCTATCTTGGTAAATGTTCCATGGACACTTGAAACAAATATATATTCTACTGTTTTAGTTGACTCTCCTAATTGACCTAAACTGTCAGTAGGTCAAGTTGGTTGCTAGTGTTGTTCAAATCTTCTCTCTATGCCATTAGTGACTTTATATATATATTTTCCCAATCAATTATTGAAAAGGAGTCATTAAAATCTCCAATTGTAATTGTGAATTTGTCTGTTTCTCCTTGAAGTTCTGTTTTTGTGTTATGTATTTTGAAGATTTCTCATTAGGTGAATTAACGTTTAGGATTGCTATGCCCCTTGATGAAATCATCCCAATCCTACTGCCTTGGCCTCCCAAAGTTCTGGGATAATAGGCATAAGCCACTGTGCCCAGCCTTGGATGTCATTCTTTATACAATTAGGAAAGTTGTTCTGCTCCCTGCTTTAGTTTTTGGATGATGTTTGATTATAGTCTTATGTAGACAGATTTTTCTGTATTATAATTTAGACTGCTTAGAAGATAAATGTGATAGATAATACAAAGCAGTTTTATTGATGCTCAGAATAAAACTTGGACAACATTTTTGACACCGTAGTAAATAAATATCACTTAATGTATTACTTGATAGTTGAAATATTATTACATAACATTTATTATCAATCTTATTGGTATTATGTATTTATTATAAAACTAAAAATGATACTGAATATTATTATATATTTTACATGTTTAATTTTCTAAGCATTAGTCACTTTCAAAAGAGAGTAAGATTAGACACAGTATTGTTACATGATTTTTAACCTAAAAAAGTTCACAATTTTAGTTGATGAATACTCATCCATACCAAAGACCTATTATTAGGAGTAGAACTTGTTAAGTATGTACATATGTACCTGATTAAAAAAGCTAAAGCTGGCCGGGCACAGTGGCTCATGCCTGTAATCCCAGCACTTTGGGAGGCTGAGGTGGGTGGATCATGAGTTCAGGAGATTGAGACCATCCTGGCTGACACAGTGAAGCCTCATTTCTACTAAAAATACAAGAAATTAGCCAGGTGTTGTGGTGGACGCCTGTGGTCCCAGCTACTTGGGAGGCTGAGGTGAGAGAGTCATTTGAACCCGGGAGGTGGAGGTTGCAGTGAGTTGAGATTGCGCCACTGCACTGCAGCCTGGCTGGCAGAGCAAGACTCCATCACCAAAAAAAATAAATAAATAAAAAGCTTTTTAAAGCTTTGAAGTAAGAATTTGTATTTGTATGTACCAAAACAATATATCTATATCTCTTATTGATAAAAGTTTAATTGTAATTGATATGTCTAAGAAATATCCAAAAACTCAGATTTTGATTCTTTTTTTCAGGATCTTTGTGCTTGATCCAGTTAGACTGTCTTTACTTTCAAGAAAAGAGAGATCAGAAGAGGGAAGGAAAACTTACTTAACATGTTTCATCAGCATGATCCATGGAGTTATCAGCAGGAAATATAAACAGATTATTTTTAGCAGTGATCTTGCTAACAAAATACTTGAATGTGCCTTTTAGAGAAGTAGTTACCCACACATAACCCATGACCTGTTCATTTGGCAGATTGCCATGAAGTATTTACTTGATAAGATTATTTATTGATATTTAGCTTAAAATGAATATTGCGACATGTCTGAATGTGATTCTTACTACAAGGATAGAGGGATAATATAATAGTCAACCAATTATCATTTCCTGCACTTCAATCATTCTGTGACACTGAGCATAACTTCCCCAGTGTCCCTGGTTGGAAGGAGGGCACACTTACTATGTGGGATGCACAGGTGCCAATGGTTAAAGTTGTGTTCATGCAGCATATCTACCCAGAACTGGTATGGTGTTGCCAGTGTAGGTGCCAGTACTAGTTAGAATGGTTCAGATTTGAGTACAGAAGCTTCTCTGAGAAGTTCTGTACTTTAGTCTTAATTACCATGTATGGGGAAAAGTCTGTATCAAAAAGGCTCTGTATTCTTGGCTGATCTTATTATCTCCCAACTTTTTCTCTTTTTCTTTGCTAATTATACCAGATGTTTCTAGTGTCTAAAGGTATGATGGTCATAGTCACCATCATATCATAAGATACTTTCCCCCATTGCCTTTACCCTGACTTGGTATAAACAAATTCCTTTTTCCTTTATCTTAACTGGGATGGATATGTATACAGGGAAGTTTCAAATGGACTCCTAAAGAACAAGGGTCAAGCCCTGAAGTTGCAAGTGCATTGTAGCCTGTGGCACAGCAATGTATTTGGAGAGCTCTGCTGTATACAGTTATTCATGGACTGAGGTTCCTTCCCTCCTAAGCAATCCTGTCCAGTACAAATACAATACAAGCCACAAATGAATCATCCTTGTGATTTTTAAATGTTCTAAATCAAGAAATTAAAAACAGATAATAAATTTTAATAATATATTTTATTTAATCCAATTTGTCCAAAATATTGTTTCAACATGTAATTAATATAAAAATATTAATAAACAATTTTGCATTCTTTTTTGCATGCAAAGTCTTTGAAATCCAGTGTGTATCTTAGAATACATCTCAATTTGAACTAGCAACATTTCAAGTGCTACCATTTTGGACAGTACAGATCTAGAGGCCCATTTTTCTAGGACCTCAGAATCTTCTGGATCTTCTGGATCCAGCCAGCAGGCAAGGAAAAGAGAGGCCATAAAATGTCTCAAAGGAAGTTTTAGGGATTCAACCTGGTACCCAAGTATATCACTACTACCCACATTCCATTGGCCAGTGCTCAGTTGTATGACCCAATCTAACTAACTGCCAAGGGCACCTGGAAAATGTCATTTAGCTGTGTGCCCAGGAGGAAAAAAAATAGGTTTGGTGAGTACATAGTAGAGTCTCTACCACAGCATATATTATTATTATTACCATATTTTACAAATCAAGAAATGGTTGCCCAGTCAGATTAACTGATACTCTAGTTAATGGGAAAATGTAAGTAGATCCAGGTCTTCACTCTGGAGTGCTGTTTCCTCTGTCAGACTGTCCTGCTTTCTTTCCTTTATTTGTCCTCCAACCTTCCCTTTAACTCTGTTCATGTAGATGCAGCTCTTGCAGTAAACCTTATGTCTTTAATATTTTATCACACTGGCTCTCCTAGGCTGCTCTCTGACTTAATGAGAGTATCCTATTACTTCTGTTTTAGAAAATGACAAGTGCCCAGTAAAATGAAGCAAATATGTCTTACTACTGGATAGTTCAACTAATAGTACTATTTTCAGCATTGCATTATCATTTTGAGTTGGCCTTTTCCTTCCTCATACTGAAGCTCCTCATTCAAAGCAAAGGATTATTAAGGTCCTCATCAAGCCATTTCAATCAATGTATAAATTGTATTTTATGTTATAATGAGCAGTCTGTTCAATGAAGTTTTTAGCTTTTTAAAAGTGCTTAGAAGAATAGTAACTGAAGTACTCTTAATGGTGAAATTATTGAACTGAAATGCTTGGATAAGCTGTTTTATTTCTTCAATGGAAGGGGATATTTTTTATGGAGAAATGAGATAATGTTCCTCAAAGGAGACTAGTGGTAAAGAGTGACTGCTCTCCATGGATTACTGATTATAACACAAGTGTCCATCAAGGGCAGCTTTTATTGAAGACGGTGTAATTCGACCACTGCCCTTTAGCTTTAAATTACCCACAGCAAACTGGTTTATAGTTTTTGTTGCTGTCTTTCTTATATTTGTGAATATGAAATACATTTGCAGAGCCAAAAATTTAAAAATTCAAAAAGGTATATGGTGAAAATTCCACCTTTTATCCTCCAGTGCAGAGCTGGCCCTTCTAACAGTTTCTCCCTTTTATAACTCAACTAGGTAGGTACTCATTCTCCTCCTCTTGCATATTCTTCTAGAGTTTGCATATGGATTTATAAGCAAATGTGAATATATATTTTTAGTATTCCTCCTGTTTTATCCTATATACATCATTCTGTACCTTCCTTTTTAAACTTTATACATCATGAAGGTCTTTCTGTGTTGGAATATAAAGAGCCTTCTTATTATCCTAATTCTTTTCTTATAGTTGTGTAGTGTTCTGAATAAATGTGCTATATTGATGAACATTTAAGTCATTTCACAAAAAATGTAAACATATTGCAGACATAAATTCTCAGAAGTAGAATTGCTAGTCAACGTGTACAGTATATACATTTGGAACTTAATAGAAATGTCCAAATTGCTTTCCACAGTGGTTACACTAATTTACCCTCCAACCAGGAATACTTAATAGTTCCTATTTCCTGTGCCTTTGCCCATAGACTATGTTATGAAATTTTTTGTTTTTTGCTTTGTGTTTTAAAATGATATTTTAGTGTAGCTTAAATTTATATTTCTCTTACTGTGAGAAAGGTTGAGCATCTTTTCATGTGTTTAAGGATTCTTTGTGTTACCTTTTCTGTGAACTGTGCTCATATCCTTTCCCTATTTTTCAGTTGTGTTGTTAGTCTTTTCTGTTTTGAATTATAGGAGCTCTATAATTATTAGGGAGATAAGGCGTATGGTATAAGCTGCAATATTTTCCCACCAGTTTGTCATTTGTCTTTACTTATTGCATATTTTTTCGTTACTATGCAGAAGTTTTCTCTTATTTCCTTTTCTTTTTCTACTGTAGTCAAATTTACCTTTCTTTGAATGGCTCTGGATTTTGAATTCAGAAGGCTTTCTTCACTACAGGGTTATATATGACTTATCTGTTTTTTTTTAGTAATTTTTACATTTTGATCCCGTTTTAAATCTTTGATACATTTGGAATTTATCAAGATGTGCATTGGATCCAACTTACTTTTTGTCAGTTATTACCTAGTTGTTACTCTTAACTGATTTGAGGTACCTCTTTTATCAAATGCCCAAATACTCATGTATATATAATATATTTGAGTTTATCTCTTGACTTATTCTTCCCAATTATCTGTCTGCCTTCTTGGATCAGTGTTACACAGTTTTAATTACTGAGACTTTACAATATATTTTAGTATTTGTTAGACTAGGTTGCCTCTATTCCTGTTGTCCATTTTTATGTTAGAATCAGACTCTTTCCCATCCTCTTTCAGTCCTTCCCTCCATAGAAAGGCAAGCTTATTATTTATATTAATGTATATTAATATATTAATTATTTTGTAAATATAATATACATTACATTTATAAAGTAGCTTAGTGAAGGTTGCTATTTTAATGATGTGGATTTTTCCTATCCAATCATATATTTTATTATTCCATTTTTCAACTTAAAAAAATTCTTCTGTAGTACTTGAAAGTTTTCATTTAGGCCTTCTACATTTCTCTTAAGTTTATTCAAAGGCGTTTTATCTTTGTTGTTGCCATATATATATTTTTTTTGTTGTTAATTAAATTAATTTTTTTTTTTTTTTTTTTTTTTTTTTTTTTTTTTTTTTTTTTTTTTTTTTTTTTTTTTTTTTTTTTTTTTTTTGAGACAGAATCTCGCTTTGTTGCCAGGCTGGAGTACAGTGGTGCAAGCTTGGCTCGGTGCAAGCTTGGCTCACTGCAAACTCTGCCTCTCAGGTTCAAGCAATTCTCTGTCTCAGCCTCCCGAGTAGCTGAGATTACAGATGCCCACCAGCTACTTTTGTATTATTAGTAGAGATGGGGTTTCACCAAGTTGGCCAGAATGGTCTTGATCTCTTGACCTCGTGATCCACCCACTTCATCCTCCCAAAGTGCTGGGATTACAGACATGAGCCACTGCGTCTGGCCTGTTGTGGCTGTGTTATTAATGGAATCTTCAGTTATAGCTAAAAAGAGCTTATTTGTATGCTTTATTAGTCTTGATTTTCAGGTATTAATTTTAGTTTGTTTGTTTGTTTGTTTTGCTTGTTTTTTGAGATAGGGTCTTGCCCTGTCATCCAGGCTTGAGTGCAGTGGGGTGATCTTGGGTCACTGCGACTTTTGCCTCCTAGGCTGAAGGAATTCACTCACCTTAGCCACCCAGGCAGCTGGGACTACAGTCATGTGCCACCATACCTGGCTAATTTTTGTAGTTTTAATAGAGACGAGGTTTCACCGTGTTTGCCAGGCTGGTCTTGAACTCCTGAGCTCAAGTGATCCACCTACCTTGGCTTCCCAGGGTGCTGGGATTACAGGCATTAGCCACTACGCCTGGCCATTTGGAGGTATTACATTTTTACTCTATTAGCTGAGTGAATGTTTTTGCTTATTGGGATTTTTAGTTAAATATTGAGTTTTCCCAAGCATACAATCATATCATCTTTGAATGATGATAGGCTTACCTTTTTCTTCCCAATAGTTACTCCTTTGGTCTCATTAGCTTTCATTAAGTTATTTTGTCACAATAAACAACTCTCAGATCTTCATGGTTGACAACAGGATACAATCATGCTCATGTTACATGCCCATCATAGGGTAGGCCTCAGCTCTGGGACCACACTGAAGGAGTGACTCCATCTGGGATATACTAGTCTTCTGTAATCAGAAAGGAAAGAATGACAACAGAACTGATTGATGGCTTTTAAAATTCCAGCTACCTTACTTTGGCTCACATTTCATTGTGTAAAGTAAGTCATATGGCCAAGCCTGATATCCTGATATCAATGGGGCAAGGAAGTATAGTCCTTTCATAGGGAGGAGAACTGAATGTTAGAAATCAAGAGTATGATCTACAATAATCTCTAATTTTTCCAGATATGCAGCAAACTTTGAATAATATAATCATGACTCTTAGAGCCCATTAACTCCAAGTACTTATTTGTATAGATCTATAATTGTCGGTGTTAGTTATCAGATGGTTTTTTCTGTATGCCAAACCACCCCAGTTGGCTGAAGGTGGCTGTTGTTGGCCAGGCTTAGCAGGCAAGTTCCTTTTCACATGTCTCATATCTGCTTTGAATCAGTGAGTTGGCCAAGGTAGGGCTGTGTCTAGGGTGAGGCAAGTGAGGGACTTCTCAGTCACAAAATTTAAGAGGATGACAAAAAAACTTGGTAGTCAAGATATATGATATTTTAATACAGTGTTTTTGAAAATCAAAATTAATACAGCCAAATCCATGATGAACAAAATATCAAAATTTTGAACCAAAACAGGAATAAGAACAATGCTGTGCTAAGCCATATTGGAACCTAGGCCAAAAGGGAAACTTAGTAATACCTATTCTGTCTTTATGAACAATTATCAAAAGAGTATCTCTTGAGTGTTATGTGTAAAGTGTTATATGTTATGTGCAAAATGTGTATTTTTATTTATAAGGTATATATAAATACAAATGATTCCATTTAGTTAATAAGTCATAAGGTATTATATCAAATAAATGTAGTTCTTTTCATAATTACAGTCTGATAATAGTCTTATAGCACAGTAGTTTGAGAATTCATTTTGTGAAATCTCCTTTAGGGATTTTTGCATACTTCTTTGAAAGTCTAGCATGGTGGCTAGTTTTCATGCTTTTTATGGTAGTTTAAAAAAAAACAGGCAAAAATTATTAAGGGTCAAGTGTTGGGTAAGTAAGCAGTGTTGTTAAGCAGGGTATTAATCTTTGATCAAAAATAAGAAATGGGCTAGATGCCGTGGCATGCACCTGTAGTTGAAGCTACTCTGGATGCTTAAGCAGGAGAATCACTTGAACCCAGGAGGCAGAGGTTGCAGTGAGCTAAAATTGTGCCACTACACTCCAGCCTGGGTGACAGAGTGAGAATCCATCTCAAAAAAAAATGATAATAATAAAATGAGATATTCACATTAAAAAGTTAATAAACTGTAAATGCCATAAAGTTGTTATTTATTATTGATATATAGGTAAACAGATTTAGGTTTGAATGTTTCTTTGTTTCTTTATATATATATATATGTGTGTGTGTGTGTGTGTGTGTGTGTGTGTGTGTATACACATACATGTATGTATACATATACCCCATATATATATATATATACACACATATACCCCATATATATATATACATATATATATACACACACATATATATACATATATATACACACACACATATATATATATATAATTGTACTTTAGGTTCTGGGGTATATGTTTAGATCATGCAGGATTGTTGCATAGGTACATACATGGCAATGTGGTTTGCTGCCATCACCTATGTATGGCATTTCTCCCTATGTTAAACCATCCAACCTCCCTCCCCCCCGCTGTCCCTCCCATAGTCCTCCCAAACAGACCCCAGTATGTGATACTCCCCTCCTTGTGTCCGTGTATACTCATTGTTCAACAACCACCTATGAGTGAGAACATGTAGTGTTTGATTTTCTGTTCTTGTGTCAGTTTGCTGAGAATGATGGTTTCTAGATCCATGTCCCTACAAAGGACACTAACTCATCATTTTTGATAGCTGCATTGTATTCCATGGTGTATATGGGCCACATTTTTCTTGTCCAGTCTATCATTGATGGGCATTTGGGTTGGTTCCAGGTCTTTGCTATTGTAAATAGTGCCACAGTGAACATACATGTGCATGTGTTTTTATAATAGAACAATTTATAATCTTTTGTATATATACCCAGTAATGGGATTGCTGGGTCAAATGAAATTTCTCTTTCTAGATCCCTGAGGAATTGCCACACTGTCTTCCACAATGGTTGAACTAATTTACTCTCCCACGAACAGAGTAAAAGTGTTCCTTGTTCTCCAGTTCCGGCATCTGTTGTCTCCAGATATTTTAATGATCGCCATTCTAACTGGTGTGAGATGGTATCTCAAGGTGTTTTTGATTTGCATTTCTCTAATGACCAGTGATGATGAGCATTTTTTCATATGTTGGTTGGCCTCATATATGTCTTCCTTTGAAAAGTGTCTGTTCATGTCCTTTGCCCACTTTTCAATGGTTTGTTTCTTTCTTGTAAATTTGTTTTAGTTCTTTATAGATTCTGGATATTAGCCCTTTGCCAAATGGGTAGATTGCAAAATTTTTTGCCCATTCTGTTAGTTGCCAGTTCATTCTAATGACTGTTTCTTTTGCTGTACGGAAGCTCTGGAGTTTGATTAGATCCCATGTGTCTATTTTGGCTTTTGTTGCCAATGCTTTTGGTGTTTTAGTCATGAAGTCCTTTCCTATGCCTACGTCTTGAATGGTTTCGCCTAGGTTTTCTTCTAGGGTTTTTATGGTGTTAGGTCTTATGTTTAAGTCTTTAATCCGTCTGGAGTTAATTTTAGTATAAGGTGTGAGGAAGGGGTCCAGTTACTGCTTTCTTCACATGGTGAGCCATTTTCCCAACACCATTTATTAAACAGGGACTCCTTTCCCTATTGCTTGTTTTTTTCTCAGGTTTGTCAAAGATCAGATGGTTTTAGATGTGTGGCATTATTTCTGAGGCCTCTTTTCTGTTCCATTAATCTCTATCTCTGTTTTGATACCATTACCATGCTGTTTTGATTACTGTAGGCTTGTAGTATAGCTTGAAATCAGGTATCGTGATGCTTCCAGCTTTGTTCTTTTTGCTTAGGATTGTCTTAGCTATACTGGCTCTCTTTTGGTTCCATATGAAGTTAAGGTGATTTTTTCCAGTTCTGTGAAGAAGGTCATTGGTAGCTTGATGGGGATAGCATTGAATCTATAAATTACTTTAGGCAGTATGGCCATTTTCACAATATTGATTCTTCCTAACCATGAGTATGGAATGTTTCTCCATTTGTTTGTGTCCTTTCTTATTTCCTTGAGCAGTGGTTTGTATTTCTCCTTGAAGAGGTCCTTTACACCCTATGTTAGTTGTATTGCTAGTTATTTTATTCTCTTTGTAGCAATTGTGAATGGGAGTTCACGCTTGATTTGGCTCTCTTTTCTTCTGTTATTGGTGTATAGAAATGCTTGTGATTTTTGCACATTGATTTTGTATCCTGAGACATTGCTGAAGTGGCTTATCAGTTTAAGGAGATTTTGGGCTGAGATGATATTGTCTTCTAAATATACAATGATGTCATCTGCAAATAGAGACGATTTGGCTTCCTCTTTTCCTAATTGAATACCCTTTATTTTTTTTCTAGCCTGATTGCTCTGGCTGTAACTTCCAGTAATATATTGAATAGGAGTGGTGAGAGAGGGCATCCTTGTCTAGTGCCAGATTTCAAAGGAGTGCTTCCAGTTTTTGCCCATTCAGTAGGATGTTTGCTGTGGGTTTGTCATAAATAGGTTTTATTATTTTCAGATACCTTCCATCAATACTTAGTTTATTGAGAGTTTTTAGCATAAAGGGCTGTAGAATTTTGTCAAAGGCCATCTCAGCAGCTATTGAGATAATCATATGGTTTTTGTCTTTGGTTCTGTTTATGTGGTGGATTACGTTTATAGTCTTGCATATGTTGAAGCAGCCTTGAATCCCTGGGATGAAGCCTACTTGATTGTGATGGATAAGGTTTTTGATGTGCTGTTGCAATTGGTTTGCCACTATTTTATTGAAGATTTTTGTGTCAATGTTCATCATGGACATTGGCCTGAAGTTTTATTTTTTTGTTGAGTCTCTGCCAGGTTTTGGTGTCAGAATGATGTTGGTCTCATAAAATTATTTGGGAAGGATTCCCTCTTTTTGTATTATATGGAATAGTTTCAGAAGGAGTGGTACCAGCTCCTATTTGTATGTCTGGTAGAATTCGACTGTGAACCCATCTGGACCTGGGCTTTTTTTTGTTGGCAGGCTGTTAATTGCTGCCTCAACTTCAGCTCTTATTGGTCTATTCCAGGTTTCAACTTCTTCCTGTTTTAGGCTTGGGAGGGTGGAAGTGTCCAAGAATTTATCCATTTCTTCCAGATTTACTGGTTTGTGTGTATAGAGTTGTTTGTAGTAATCTCTGTTGGTAGTTTGTATTTCTGTGGAATTGGTGGTGATATCCCCTTTATCATTTTCTATTGCATATATTTTATTCTCTCTTTTTTATTAATCTGGCTAGTGGTGTGTCTTTATTGTTGATCTTTTCAAAAAAATGTTATTGATTTTTTGAAGGGTTTCTTGTGTCTCTATTTCCTTCAGTTTTGCTCTGATCTTAGTTATTTCTTGTCTTCTATTAGCTTTTGAGTTTTTTTTTTTTTTAATCTTGCTCCTCTAACTCTTTCAATTTTGATGATAGGGTGTCAATTTTAGATCTTTCCTCACTTCTCTGGTGGGCATTTATTGCTATAAATTTCCTCCTAGACACTGCTTTAAATGTGTCCCAGGGATTCTGGTACCTTTTGTCTTCATTCTCATTGGTTTCGAAGAATATCTTTATTTTTGCCTTCATTTCACTGTTTACTGAGTCAACATTCAAGAGCCACTTGTTCACTTTCCATGAAGTTGTGCAGTTCTGAGTTAGTTTCTTAATCCTGAGTTCTAATTTGATTGTACTGTGGTCTCAGAGACTGTCTGTTATGATTTCCGTTGTTTTGCATTTGCTGAGGAGTGATTTACTTCCAATTATATGGTCATTTTTAGAGTAGGTGTGATGTGGTGCTGAGAAGAATGTATATTCTGTGGATTTGGGGTAGAGAGTTCTGTAGATGTCTGTTAGGTTTGCTTGTTCCAGGTCTGAGTTCAAGTCCTGGATATCCCTGTTAATTTTCTGTCTCTTTGATCTGTCTAATATTGACAGCAGAATGTTAAAGTCTTCCACTATTATTGTGTGGGAGTCTAAGTCTCTTTGTAGGTCATTAAGAACTTGCTTTATGTATCCGGGTGCTCCTGTATTGGGTGCATATATATTTAGGATCGTTAGTTCTTCTTGTTGCATTGATCCTTTACCATTATGTAATGTCCTTCTTTGTCTCTTTTGATCTTTGTTGGTTTAAAGTCTATTTTATCAGAGACTAGGATTGCAACTCCTGCTTTTTTTTTTTTTTTCCTCTCCATTTGCTTGGTAAATCTTCCTCTATCCCTTTATTTTGAGCCTATGTGTGTCCTGGCACATGAGGTGGGTTTCCTGAATACAGCACACAAATGGGTTTTGACTTTTTATCCAATTTGCCAGTCTGTGTCTTTTAATCGGGGCATTTAACCTATTTACATTTAAGGTTAATATTGTTATGTGTGAAGTTGATCCTGCCATTTTGATGCCAGCAGGTTGTTTTACCTGTTAGTTGACGCCGTTTCTTCATTGTGTTGATGGTCTTTACCATTTGGTATGTTTTTGGAGTGACTGGTATTAGTTGTTCCTTTCTGTTTAGTGCTTCTTTCAGGAGCTCTTGTAAGGTAGGACTCATGGTGACGTAATCTCTCAGCAATTGCTTGTTCATAAAGGATTTTATTTCTCTTTCGCTTATAAAACTTAGTTTGTATTTCTAGGTCCTTTAGGAAATACCACACTGTCTTCCACAATGGTTGAACTAATTTACACTCCCACCAACAGTGTAAAAGTGTTCCTATTTCTCCACAGCCTCTCCAGCATCTGTTGTCTCCAGATTTGTTAATGATCACCATTCTAACTGGCATGAGATGGTATCTTAATGTAGTTTTGATTTGCATTTCTCTAATGACCAGTGATGAGAGCATTTTTTCATATGTTTGTTGGCTTCATGTATGCCTTCTTTTGTAAAGTGTCTGTTCATATCCTTTGCCCACTTTTGAATGGGCTTGTTAGTTTTTTTCTGTAAATCTGCTTTAGTTCTTTGTAAATTTTGGATATCAGCCCTTTGTCAGATGGGTAGACTGCAAAAATTTTTTTCCCATTCTGATGGTTGCCAGTTCACTCTAATGACTGTTTCTTTTGCTGTGCAGAAGCTGTGGAGTTTGATTAGGTCATCCAAAGGATTATAAATCATTCTACTATAAGGACACATACACACAAATGTGTTCATTGCAGCACTGTTTACAATAGCAAAGACCTGGAACCAACCCAAATGCCCATCGATGACAGACTGGACAGGGAAAATGTGGCACATATACACCATGGAATATTATGCAGCCATCAAAAACGATGAGTTCGTGTCCTTTGTAGGGACATGGATGAACCTGGAAACCATCATTCTCAGCAAACTGACACAAGAACAGAAAATCAAACACTACATGTTCTCACTCATAGGTGGGTGTTGAACAATGAGAACACATGGACACAGAGAGGGGAGCATCACACTCTGGGGTCTGTTGGGGGGAAATAGGGGAGGGACAGCGGGGGTTGGGGAGTTGGGGAGAGATAGCATGGTGAGAAATGCCAGATATACGTGAAGGGGAGGAAGGCAGCAAATCATGCTATCATGTGTGTATCTATGCAACAATCTTGTGTGTTCTTTACATGTACCCCAAAACCTAAAATGCAATTTAAAAAAAAACTTAGGTTGGCTGGATATGAAATTCTAAGTTGAAAGTTCTTTTCTTTAAGAATGTTGAATATTGGCCCCCACTCTCTTCTGGCTTGTAGGGTTTCTGCTGAGAGATCCTCTGTGAGTCTGATGGGCTTCCCTTTGTGGGTAACCTGACCTTTCCTCTGGCTGCCCTTAGCATTTTTTCATTCATTTTAACCCTGGTGAATCTGAGAATTATTTGCCTTGGGGTTGCTCTTCTTGGGGAATATCTTTGTGGTGCTTTCTATATTTCCTGGACTTTAATGTTGGCCTGCCTTATTAGGTTGGGGAAGTTCTCCTGGATAATTTCCTAAGAGTGTTTTCCAGCTAGGATTCATTCTCTCCATCACATTCAGGCACACCTATCAAATGTAGATTAGCTATTTTCACATAATCCCATATTTCCTGGAGGCTTTGTTCATTACTTTTTACTCTTTTTTCTCTACTCTTGCCTCCTCATTTTATTTCATTGAGTTGTTCTTCAATCTCTGATATCCTTTCTTCTGCTTGGTCAATTCAGCTATTGAAACTTGTGTATGATTCGTGAAGTTCTCATGCTGTGTTTTTGAGCTCCATCAAGTCATTTATATTCTTCTTTAAGCTGTTTATTCTCATTAGCATTTCATCTATCCTTTTTTCAAAGTTCTTAGTTTCTTTGCATTGGGTTAGAACATGTTCTTTTAGCTCAAGGAAGTTTGTTATTACCCACCTTCTAAAGCCTCTTTCTGTCAATTCATCAGACTCATTCTCTATCCAGCTTTTTCCCTTGCTGGTGAGAAGTTGTGATCCCCTAGTAGAGGAGAGACGTTCTGGTTTTTGGTGTTTTCATCCTTTTTGCACTAGTTTCTTCCCAACTTTGTGGATTTATCTACCTGTGGTCTTTGTAGCTGGTGACTTTCAGATGGGGTCTCTGAGTGCATGTCCTTCCTATTGATGTTGAAGTTATTTCTTTCTGTTTTTTAGTTTTCCTTCTAACACGCCCCTCTGCTGTAGGACTGCTGGAGGTACACTCCAGATCCTGCTTGCCTGGGGATCACCTGAGTTGGCTGCAAAACAGTAAGGGTTGCTGCTGCTTTCTTCTTCTGTTGTCTTCGTCCCAGAGGGATACCCGCCATATGTCAGCCTGAGCTCTCCTTTATGAGGTGTCTCTTTGGATATATGGGGGTTGAGGAGTTGCTTGAGAATACAGTCTGTCCCTTATAGGAGCTCAAGTGCTTAGCTGTGAGCTCTGTTGTTCTGTTCAGAGCTGCTGGGCAGGTACGTTTAAGTCTGCTGCAGCAGAACTCATAACCGCCTCTTTTCCCAGGTGCTTTTTCCTGGGAAGGTGGGGCTTTATTTATAAGTTCCTGATGTGCTGCTGCCTTTTTTCAGAGATACCCTCCCAACAAGTAGGTACCATAGTCACAGTCTGCCAATAGAGATGTTGCTGAGCTGACGTGGGCTCTGCCCACCTGCTGTGTCAACTTCCTTGTGGTTTTGTTTACAGAGGTACAGTTAGAACTGCCTCAGTAATGGTAGTCTGCCTCAGTAATGGCGAACTGCCTCAGTTAAGGTGGACTGCCTCAATATTGGCAGACTGCCTTGGTAGTGGGGGATTGCCTCAGCCATGGCTGATGCCCTTTTCCCCACTGAGCTAGACCATCCAGGGTCCAGCTGTACTTGCTACAGAACTCTCAATCCAGAGCATTTCAGATTGCTGGTGTTTGTAGGGGTGAATCTGCTGAGCCAGATCACCTGGTTCCCTGTTTCAGCCCCCTTTTTTTCAGTTGAATGGGCAACTGTGTCTCCCAGGCATTCCAGGCACCAGTTAAAATGGCCACCCAGATTTGTGTGAGTTTTTGTGAGGAAACCCATGGCAGTGGCTGAAACAGCCATGCTGGAAACCCGTGGCGCTTTTCGGATCGGGAATCTCCTGGTCTGTGGGCAGGAAAAACTAATTTGGAAATGTGGTAATCACTCACCCTCTGCATTGTTCTCACTGGTGACTGCATTCCAGAGCTATTCCTATTCTGTCATCTTGGATCTCCTCTTCTTCATGTGTTTCTGAATCAGGGGCTTGATAACTGATCCACTCACAGATTTATTGGTTAATAATTGGACTGTCCTGACCTAATGACCAATAAGTCTAGACGTGTCTAGATACTCACATATGCATACGTAATCAAGGCCAGATCTTACAACCAAGCATGACTGAAATTCTGGAGTTAGGGATGGGGAACAGATTATGTAGATGTGGTAAGGACTGGTCACCCTGCAGTAGAGTATTTGCTATTCTTTGTAGTCTTTTATTTTCAGTTTCTACATCATGACAAAACAAATACAACTATGACTTTTGAGTTAAGTGTGATGACTTCACACTTGTAATCCTAGTACTTTGGGAAGCCGAGGAAGAAGGATGGCTTGAAGCCAGGAGTTCAAGAACTATGACTTTTGTCATAGTTGGGATTACAGGTGCCTGCTACCACACCCGGCTAATTTTTATATTTTTAATAGAGATGGAGTTTCACCACTTGGTCAGGCTGGTCTTGAGCTCCTGACCTCAAGTGATCCACCCACTTCAGCCTCCCAAACTGTTGGAATTACAGGCGTGAGCCACCATGCCCAGCCCCTCATTTTAATTCTTTTACCTCAAAAAGTTTGCCCATTTCTTTTTCTCTGTGTGCAAATATAATTATACATACTCATACACACATATACACACACACTTCTTAGGAAAACCTTAAGAAAAAGAAAAAAAATGTCTAGGTAAATACTTAAAAACTATCTTTTTCCTGAGTTATAGAACAGAGGGAGAAACTGGTGACTAGCATAAGATATATTAAATATATTAGAGGGTCTTTGTTTGTTTGTTGGCTCGCAAAGTTGAGTAAAAATTTTGACCATCTTCTTTTCAGCTTAGTCAGTTGTATAGGTATTGTCTCTACCCATTCAACAATTGCTTGTTATTTGTCGGTGATATTAGGTAATTATAGCATAGCAAATCTCAATTGGGCATTTATAGAATTATTGATAGAAAAGTAATCAGACGTGTTCCAAAATTGGGAATTTGTAGTCTTATGTTTGCACAAGGCACAGTAGTAAACACTAGGATAAGTAAGGCACAATTCTTCCCCTAAGAGACTTTACCATCCAGCATCTTATAATGTAAGAAATATCTTAGTTTTAAGATGGAAGGCTTTACAATTAGCAAAACAGAAACAGAGGCCTCAAATTAAGTTCTACGTTTAAAATAAGGATGTTGGAAACATCAAGATGGAGTGGCTGTGTAGTTGTGCTTATTAAGTGGTATGTTCAAGCCTCAGAATGTATTTGGCTGATTCAGCACATTGTGGTGATTTTTTTTCCATTTTCATCCTTTTTTTTCTTCCTACACACGCAGCAAGCTTTGTCACTCAGCTGTGAAATGTTTACCATTGCAAGGCATTGTATAATTAATTAAGTGCTGGAATGAGTGATGCAGTCAAGTGCTATTGGAGATCAGAGGACAAAGAATTCAGTGTGGCCTGGGACAAGCATTGTTTAAATTGGACCTTGAAAAATATTTGATTGAATACAGAAGAGGGACAGGACGATGATTCAAGCAACAGTAATGCCATGAGCAAAAGGCAAGAGCCAGAATGAGTCAGGCTTATTTCAGGGATAGTATGAAAACTGTTTTCTCTGAAATGAGGATCTGGGTAGGAGGTGAAACTGGCAAGGTAGACTGGTAAGCAGCTCAAAATGGTCTAAAGGAACAAGCCATGGCCTGCAAGCCCAGACACCTGAGTTCTGTCACTAACAGGCCTGTGACTTTGACAAACATTGAATCTTCTGCTTCAGTTATCTGAGATGTGAAATGATGCTTTCAGACTAAAAAAATCTCTAAGATGCCTTTCTGTTTTAAAACATTTTGTCATTCTTTTATGGTGGTCCTTGATAAATTAGTATTAGGACTTTTGAATCTATCCTAACAGCCCTTAAGGTTGTTCTGAACAAGAAAATCACATAATCAAAGAGGGAATTCATCACATAGTGAAAGGGGCAATTATTGGTATTAAATTCAGTGAAGAATGATTGCCTTGGGAAAAGGGATTAGACATACTGGAGGAAGGAAACCAGCTTGAAGGCTATGCCAGTAGTTCATATGGGAACAGGGTAGTTGAAATAGAAATCAAAAGGAGACAGACACTAGAACCATTGTTTATTCATTCTTTGTTGATCATTAAAACTATACTAGGTTCTGAAGATCCAGTTGTAGAAAAAACAGAAAAGGTCCCTATTCCTGTGGAACTTACATTCTAACAAAAGGAAAAACTCAGCAGGATTTGGTGATTGATCAATAGGGTATTTGTGCCTTTAAGAGAATGAAACCTATTGCAAGGCCAGATGTCCAGCTACAAAGGATTGACTACATAAATGTTGTGTGTTCATAAAATGAAATACTAGGCAGCCATAGGGAAATATGAGACATACTTATTTACATGAGAGACTATTTATATGTTTTTGAGTAAAAACACAAATATAGGCTATGATCTAGAAAATGATACTTGTTATGAACAATAGGATTATTAGTGATTTATCTAATTACTCTTCACTGGTTGTTTATTTTTTGCCATGAGTAAAAAATACTTTTTTTTACCTAGTACCTACTTTTTGTTGTTGTTTGTTTGTTTTTTGTTTTGTTTTTGACAGAATATTAGTCTTATTCTGTCTCCAAGGCTGGAGTGCAGGGGCACGATCTTGGCTCACTGCAACCTCCACCTCCTGGGTTGAAGCGATTCTTGTGCTTCAGCCTCCTGAGTAGCTGGGACTACACATCTACACCAACATATCGGGCTAATTTTCTTTTTTTCTTTTTTTTTTTTTGTATTTTTAGTGGAGATGGTTTTCTCCATCTTGTCCAGGCTGGTCTTGAACTCCTCAGCTCAGGCAATCTGCCCACCTCAGCCTGTTTATTGAGTATCTACTTTGTACCAAGCATAGTTTGGGGCTTTTAAGGATAAGTAGTAAACAAGATGAACACAGTCTCTGATTAATTTTTTGTCTTATCTTTTCTAACTTTTTTTTGTAATGAACTCACATTATTTCTGTTGCAAAATAATTTCTTAGAAAAGTTTTTACAAATCTTTCCATTGGCCATTTGTGTGGTAGGTGTGTTTTATGAATTCTCCTTGACTGTACATGTGGAGTAGAGAGTGCACTTTTAAAAATTACATTGTCTGTCCTGTGTCTTCACAAGATAGGAGGTGGCTCCAGGACACCAGTTTCCTGCTTAGGGTAGATTAGGGCACTGTCTGCCCTTTGGCGAGCCAGCGTGATCAGAACTCCCAGATTCGGTTTGGCTCCAAATAGAGTCCTGCTAGGAGTCTGCTGGCTGTTTATAGTCCTTTCAGGGGTCCGGTCATTCCACCCTTGGTGTCCATTTACATTTGCTGTATGTTACTTGACGCTCCTTCATTCCTGTTGAAGCTGCCTCTCCCGGAAATCTCTGTCATTCCATAAGCCCTAGCTGCTGCACCACCATGCAGCTGATCTCACGCAGATTGAAAAACAAAATGTATTCTGGCTTCATTTAAAGGAAGTTTTGAGGCCAGTTCATGGGCAAGGACTTGGCTGTAGTATCCTTGTGGGCGGAGCACTTGAAAGGGGATCTAGCACTGGCTAGCACCAGATTCCAGGGCTCTTACACAAAAGCCTTTGTGTTATTTTTTCCTCCCTCTGCCCAGCTCTTCTCCCATGACTATTAATAGTGCCTCTCTGCTATAATGCACTTATCATTGCCTCCTATTTTTAAAATGCTGGATCTTGTATATGCCAAAGAACAAACATGCAAGCACAAAGCCACCAAAGTATTTAAAAATATTCCATGTTCCTATAATAAATTATAACACATAAGTAAACACCTGGTTCCTATAATAAATTATAACACATAAGTAAACACCTGGAGATATATATATATATATATATATATCTCCAGGTGTTTACTTATGTGTTATAATTTATATATATATATGTGTGTGTGTGTGTGTGTGTATATATATATATATATATGAAGAAAAAATTACCTACAATCTTATTCCCAGGAGTTATTTTGTTATATTTTCTCTGTATACTTGTTTTTACTTTCTGTCAACATGGTTTTCTCTAAGCTTTTGTTCTGCCACTTATATAGCCTATTTATAGATCTTAAGCTGTACCAATATTTTCCACCTAAGTGAGGCTTAAATAAGGCTTAAATTCCACCTAAATAAGCCTAAGAGAGGCTTATTCTTTCTATAGAGAACAGATGCTTTTATAATTTGGTACTTAACTACTTTTTCCAACTTCAAGATGGTCTCTTGGCCCTCATCATATAATCACGGAATATTTGTTCATTTCAAGGAAGCATTCGTTTAGTTTCCAATGTTAGCTATGTGAAATCTCTGGAGTCAAGCTGGCCAATCTAATCCTTACTCTTTGGATGATCTTGAGCTTTGCACCGACCTGAAGGAGGAAGAAGGAGAATAGGCTCCTCTGACCAAAATCATTCCACACTTACTCTCCACCTTCTGCTTATAGTGTGAGAACATTGTTGACATTTGTGTGAGCAGTCCTAGATCACAAATCCTTGATGTAGTATAAGTGAATGAATAAGCAACATGGACAAATTTTAATTGCAGAGTCCATTTTTTGCTAGCTTCAGAAATAAATTTTCCTTAGGAATGTCCTTGTTGTCATTGTCTTCTCCCTGATTATGGAGTTCAGCTCTTTTCAGACCAGACCTCTGTACATCTAGCTTTCTCTGTTGAATCTTGCCTCTGTCTTCCAGAGTCTGGATTACAGTCACAAAGATGCCATGCAATTCTAAGGACCCAAGATCTTCCTTGTTTGGGTGTTTCAGGTATTTGTTTGCTTCATTCTGTTTATAGAAATCATCTACTGCCACCCTCTTGTAGTCACCTTTTTTTTTTATTTTTGAGATGGAGTCTCACTCTATGGTCCAGGCTGGCTGGAGTGCAATGGCAGATCTCAGTTCACTGCATCCTCCACCTCCTGGTTCAAGCAATTCTCTTGCCTCAGCCTCCCAAGTACCTGGGGCTACAGGCATGAGCCACCACGCCTGGCTAATTTTTGTATTTTTTAGTAAAGATGGGGTTTCACCATGTTGGCCAGGCTGTTCTCAAACTCCTAACCTCAGGTGACCCATCTACCTTGGCCTCCCAAAGTGCTAGGATTACAGCTTGCTGAAGAGTAGTTATAATATGGACAGACAGCGCTAGGATTGTATTAACTATTGATAGTCCCTCTGTATCTTTAATTCCCCACACCAGTTCTTTTTGTTCAGCCATCTACTTTTGGACACACAGTTTCTCCTCCTTTCACCAAGCTAAACTGAGTGCTCAATTACAGCAACAATCTCATTTTAAATAACTTGCTCATCTTTCTCTTTCCTGTGTTTTGAAATTTTAACTTCAATAGTATACCTTACTATTTGTAAGTCACCTGCAATCTCCCCCCTTTTTTGGAAGCAGATAAGGTATAAATCATAGAGAGATCATATAAATTGTCCCATCCCTGTAAATCTCTCACATAGTCTTTTCTTATCCATATTTTCTGTATCTCCAGCTCAGTTGTCCCTTTTATTTTGTTTCTTTAATTTTATTACTTACTTGTTAATTTACTTGTGAACATCTGGTTTTTCACTAGACATTCACAAGATGCTTTTTGTCTGCAGTTAAATACTGGTGGGATGGGCATAAGATTTAGGATACTGTGGAGAGGTGCTTTTTAATAATGTTGATTAATGTTGAAAGAGATGACTTGAGGTTTGGTTGATATTTCTGTTTACTCAGAGCTTTTTTGATCCTATGTTTCCTTTTGTTTACCTTCTGAAACTCCACTCATTGTTTGATATGAGTAGAATTCTGTGTGTATAAGCAGAGAGAAGAAAGTTCTTCTTCACTAAGTTTATGGTCAATCTAAGTAAGCAATGAGTTTAAAAATGACTTTAGAGATAAAATTTATCTGGAGGTTTAGAAAGTGCATTGAAATTGAATTTGTTTCTTAGCTGGCAGCTGATTTCAAAACTACAGTGTCCTTTGAGCAGTCTTAATCAATGTTATAGGATTATTTTAATGGACCCTTCATCCTCCATTTTGGCATGACTTTAAGACATTAATAATGAATGATTGCTGTACTTGGTGGTCAGATATGTTATTTTGATCTATTTTTATTTCCCAGAGGGGCCTCTGGAAAAGGGCAATGAGGGTAGATTTAAAACTGCATTATTGGAATTTGATGACTTTAGTCTTGTTTTGTATGGCTAGGGCTTGCTGAAGAGTAGTTATAATATGAACAGTCAGTTAAGCATGGAGCAGGCAAAATACCAAACTAGATTTTCATAACTCAGACATAAGCTGGATTCTGTGTTTTAATTTAGGCTCCAATGCTCAGCAATAAATTTTCCAGAAAATGTTCTAGATAGAAAATCTATCAGTACAGTTATTCCCAAATCTATCAGTATTTGGGAATAAACATAAGTTTATATAAATCAATTAGCAAAAATTATATGTTGCAGTAATCTCTAAGGAATTGTGAAGGGCTTAAATTTTAGTCATGCAAAGAGTATTCCCAAGGGAATGCTAAGTTCTCAGATGCCTTTACTCCCCCAGTAATTACTCAAAGGTTGAAAGTGGAAGATTCTGCATCTTAGGGTGTTGGAGGTAAACAACATCTTGCTTTGTCAAGTGATGGAATCTGTCCATAGAACCATCTCCTGCCTTGTGCGTTTATGTGAAAATGTAGAAGAGGGTTGGTAATCTATTCTGCTATACTCTGGGGCAAAGCAATCACTCAAATTAAAAGGGAGATGGAATGGGTAAGGTTTACATTCCCACTCTTATTTCAGATTAATAAGTGTATTTTCCTCACCTATGTCTTTATTTCAATCTGGCTAACTTAAAAAAAAAATCAGAGCAAACACAGTTAATAATCCTAGTAGCTGGAATTAATGATGCATTATTTAACTGTATACCTGGCTAATAGTAGCTAGCCACCTGACACAGAGCACTAAAAGAATGAGGATGACTGTGAAGTGAGAGGCCCCTGCTTGTACCAAAAGAATGCTGAGAATCTAAGGATCCTGTCGCTTTGACACCGGTCTTTTTCAGTTGCCTACTTTGATATAACACTTTATATCCTTCTCGTGCATAGGCTGACATGCATTCCTTAACTGTGGTTTTGCCATGCAACTGACTTGTTTTTTAACTTTTTATTTTCTTTTTTTATTTCTCACAAAAGAAATAAATCTCTAGTGGAGAAAATTTTAAACATATAGATAACAGTACAATAAAAATCATTTGTAATGCTGCCACCTAGAGAAAATACTATGAACAACTTTGAAATATTTTTTCCTTCAGTGTGCATAGCTTTACTTTTTTCTGTATAGAACTCTTTTATAACTTACTTTTTCTAAGGTAACAATATGCCTTGAGCATCTTCTGATGCCATTAAATATATTTTACAATATAATTTTTAGCATCTCTATATTGTTTTCCTTATGTGAAATACGTCATGTTAAACTCATCTTCTTTCTTCTTATGCTTTATTTTCAAATAAACAAGTATTTGATGGCATTTCAGTAGGTAAATTAATTATTGCCTTAGAAAAGAATCCTATGAATAAATTTGTTAGGTCAATGGGAGGTAATGGGAGCTTTCTAAAGGTTAACTGACAGCTTGCATTCCCTGCATTCCTGTCTACCCTACATGAAAGAACAATACTGGCTTCAGAATCTGGATTTATTGTTGTCTAATTTTCAGAGTCCTAACCAAAGGACTTTGATCCTGTGAGGCTTCATTTCCTTTTCTGGACTCTCAGATGTGAGACCTAAAAACTTGTGTCTGTAATGTTAGCTTCCAACAGACATATTGTAGGTGTTTAAATACAAATCAGGAGTCAAGCCAGTTGCTGTGGATATTTATTTATGTGGGGGAGGAAGGCATAGAAACACATCCTTAGAAGCTGTGCCATGATCTAAATATATAAAAAATACATCTAAGAGAGCTGCCCAAGGTCATACAATGAGTCAGCAATGAAATCCCAAGTAGAACTTTCATTTCTTTCACTTCAGTATAAAAGTACTAATGAATAGGAAGAGAAAGCATTTGTAAATTCACCTGTAAGGTCCTTTATACCTTGAAATGCTCCAAAATTTCAAGAGAGTTGCTAGAAATTTCCATTAGATAAAACAAATCTAAATTGCTAATGGAGATTGATAGATTATTTGGAAGGTAAAATCTTGAATGACTGTAATGAAGAAAGAGCAGCAGGTAGTATAGGGAGATGAAAATGAGCCTCAAAGGATTCTGTGTGTTCCTGTTGCCTGGGAAGGGAATAAGTAGGAGGGTGGAGGAGTAATGGCCTGAACCCAGCATAGCAACTAAGGAAAACACATCCAAAAGGGCCCCTCAGAACATTAATCCTGGAGTGAAAGTGGGGATCTTAACTTTCATTCTGAATGAACCGTAGACCTTTCCTCCTCAGCTTGGTGGTATGGATCTGCACTCTTATTTCAGAGCCTGTGGCAGGGTGACCTGCAGGAGTCCTAGAGTGTATTAGTCTGTTCTCATGCTGCTAATAAAGATATACCTGGGACTGGGTAATTTATAAAGCAAAGAGGTTTTATGGACTCAGTTCCACGTGGCTAGGGAGGCCTCGTAAACATGGCAGAAGGCAAAGGAGAAACAAAGATAAGTTGTGCATGGTGGCAGGCAAGAGAGCTTGTGCAGGAGAACTTCCATTTATAAAACCAACAGATCGAATTAGACTTATTCACTACCAGGAGAATGGTACGGGGGAAATTGCCCTCATTATTCAGTTATCTCCGCCTGGCCCCACCCTTGACACATGGGGATTATTACAATTCAAGATGAACTTTGGGTGGGGAAACAGCCAAACCATATCAGAGAGATAACTTTCAATGTCTTCAGGATTGGAATTCAAGTCTTCTGATTCCCACTTAGTATTCGTTCTACTACTGGGAAGAAATAATAGAAATTTAACAAGGTTTTTCAGAGATATACAAAAACTTCTAAGTAACTAAAGCTTGGACTGAATTATGGGTAGAGTACACAAAATAACAGAGAAAGAAAACAAAAGAAAATCTTTGAGCTTAAGAGTAGAGTTCACCCATCTAGCACTGCCTTTATAGATGAGGAAACTGAGGCTCGGCAATCTATGGGGACGCAGATAACCGATACACACAGGGGCCAAAAATTCAGACTCTTTGATGCCTAGCATGGTGCAAAGTGATCTGGATACATTTTTTGTTTCATTTATTCTTTTCACAATCATCTTCAAGCTTTTGTTTCATGGTTTGTGAATTCAGTGTTGGTAACATCAGCATATATTTAGACTATTTGTGTGCTCACTTTGGCAGCACATGTACTAAAATTGGAATGATACAGGGAAGATTAGCATGGCCTCTGTGCAAAGATGACAAGCAAATTTGTGAAGTGTTCTGTGTTTTTTTTTTTAAAGACTCTATTTGCATGTGGTACTATACTCTATAAGGCAAAATAGACAAAGTACTTGACCTATAAGAATTTCCTAAGGCAGAGAGACATAGTAAAGATGGAAATGACCTATAGACCACTGAACAAACAAAGCAAATATGTAAATTGTACAACTTTTGCCATGTGAGATGGCGAATGAAGAGATGTTCACAGACTGTTGCTTGAAGAGAAGACCCATCTTCATAACCCTGTGACCTATAGCAATTATATTGGAAAGAAAAAAGAAAGAGTGCTTTACCTGGCATACCTAGCATTAGAGTGCAGTTTCTTTGGTATGTTGTTGATCACGACTTTCAGTGATTTTTGTCCTTTTGCATATTCTGTGATGATCTGCAAAGGCTGGAAAGGTTTGCTGAGGCAGAAATCCTCTCAGGGTATGCCTTCTAAAACTAAAGGACTTTTCCCCCTTTGGAGGAGAACTAATGATCACATGTTCTTTGTCATATTTTTATTGAGCCTTTTTTTCCTTCTGGATGGACCTTGAAGATGCTAAAGGAACTTATAAAATTCCCAACTTTCTAAACAGTATAATATGAACCGTGGTGAACAGTGAGACTAGGATATAAGTTCTTTGCTCTCAAAGACCAGTTAAAGACAAATCAGAGGTGAACCTGCTGTCTTCTGTGGTGATAAAAGGCACCCTAATCAGTTATCTTATAAATACTTGTCCTAGTCTATTGCTTCAGGACCAGCACTAGTAGTATTAAGATAGTTTTGTTATTCTGAAGCTATCATATATGTAATGAGAAATAAAACAAAAAGTAAGTATGGGATCTTCTAATTCCATCATCACAAATTTTTGGGGTAGAAGAAAGGAAATATAGATGTACTATAGAAGATATTAGGTAAAAACCCTATAGTTCTGAATTTGAAATTCGATGTATCAGTTAAGAACTCATAGGTTTTTATTTTAAAATATACATTTTTTCTAGCTCTATTAATTAAAAAAGCCTAGAAACAGTGACCAATTCAGTAGTAATGAACTGAATTCATTACTACCAATTCAGTAGTAATGAACAGCACTATTGCCTTGATAGTGGTCTGGAAAAACTTTTCCCATTAAAGGAAACCAAGGCTTTTTAGAAAAATATTTCATTTTACATCACATACAAGAAAAGCAAAGAAGCTATCAAAGACTACCATTATAGAATACTCAACTGGAAGCTAGACTGAAGGAGATCCCACTGTCCAACGATGGACAATTTGAGCCCCAGTAAGGTCAAGAACTACAATGAATCAAACTGGATCAAAAATGTTTAAATCCATAAGTATGCAGTGACATCAAGTAAGGCAGCCAGTTGCTTACCTTCTGAGTATGACAGGACCAATTCATTTCCTCAAAAACTAGGTAAAGAGAATGAAAGAATCAAACATTTATCTTAACTTTCATTTATGAATTGTACCTCTGTGATCAAACAGTTGATAAAGGGAAGCATCTTCTATTGAAATTATTCTAGCTAATAAATAAAAACAAAATGACAGAATATCATTATGCTAAAACTCCCAGTACATTGATAGATCTAGGCACCACTGACCATCAACTACCAAAATAGTTGATATCACCAACTATCAAAAAAAGAGCAAAAATCAAAGTTAAATGCCTCTCTTTTTTTGACACAGGGTTTGGTTCTGTCGTTCAGGATAGAGTGCAGTGGTGTTAGTTCACTGCAACCTCCGCTTCCCAGGGTCAAGCCATCCTCCTACCTCAGCTTCCTGAGTAGTTAAGACCACAGGCACATACCACCACGTATGGCTAATTTTTGCATTTTCTGTAGAGACCGGGTGTCACTTTGTTGCCCAAACTGGTCTCAAACTCCTGAGCCAGGCGATCTGCTGGCCTCGGCCTCCCAAAGTGCTGGGATTACAGGTGTGAACCACCATGCCTAGCCATGAAGTTAAATACCCTTCTTGATTTAAAAAAAAAAAATACTGTGATCCAGTTTTGTCAAATAAATTGAAGCTCAGATGAATAAGGCCTCAGGATCCAGATGCTAGTTTGTAGGAAGTAAAGAAGACAGAAGAACCACTAGGCTGGACTGCTTCGTATGGCTTCAATCAACAAATCCAAATTGTGAAAAACTCTGCAGGTGTGGTGCCCCAAGTTCTTCAACAGATAAATTGTATGAAAAAGAAATACAGATAGAAAAGGAGATTAGAAGAGACTTAAGCTGGGTTTGGTAACACATGCCTATAATCCATCTACTGGGAAGGCTAAGGTGGGCAGATCATTTGAGACTAGCCTAGGCAAAACAGTGAGAACCTGTTTAAAAAAAAAATGGAGAAGAGACTTAAAAGACATATCAAGATAAAAACTGGGCAAAAGTAAATTATTATATTCAGGCACTCTTGTGAGGGAATGATTGCTGTGGAAATTAGGAAGTGGTCACTTTTGGAGGGATGGAGCCTCTGTGATGGAAAGGGGACAGATGGAAGCACTTCTGGGGTGGAGGTGGCTGGCAAAGTTCTAAATTTTGACCTGGATGGTTGTTATAAGAGTGTTTTCCTAATAATAATTTGCTAAACCATATACATAAATATATAGTATATATGTAAGCAATACATTTACATATATGTATATATCACATATATATATTAAATATACCTGTGTGTGTGTGAGTCATCTGTTACATTTGATAATAAAGTGTATATATATATATATATATATATATATATATACAAAGCATATTAGAAAAATCCAGAAATCTGATGCTGCCCTAGAGATTATTACAGCACTGTCAGTACTGGGTAAATAAAGTTATGGAACGTTGTTTTCTAGTGCACAAATAATGGAAATTCTACTGTAGATATATCAGTGGTGGGCTAACTTTCAAGTGCTGGGAGGTTTTGTTTTTACGGTGCATAGCAGCAGGCTTGCACGTAGTTCCTATTTCAGTGTCAGTCAGCCTAGACAGATGACCCATTTCTGGCTCTTTGTTTTTCATTGTGTGGTGCATAGAACAGAGAGTACCAGCATGATGGCTACCACATGCTTAAGAAAATGCAGGGTCTTTGGCCCTAGCTGTCTTCAAAAGGAGTAGCCCAGGAATATGCATAGTTAACAAGCACACTGCAAGGTAAGAATCACCACTACCTTCTCTGTTAATTTCTACCTGAAACATTGCTAAAGAAAATCAGTTCTATGAAAATGTCTTGGGAAAGGTATAGATAATCTGAACAATTTCCGGAAGAGCTATTGAGAGTCAAGACTGTCGCCATTATTTTTTTATTGAATGAACTCAGATTTTGAATCTGTATTTAATTGTGTCATATAGAATACTGAATACAAGTATGACTAAGCAGTAACTTGCTTAGAAAAACAATTTCTTCAATGTACAATAGCACTGGTCAATTTTCCCCTAAATGTTTTGCTTAGGGTTTATTCCCCCTCAAATAAGCCAGAGCCTGAAATTAGGTGTTTAAAATAATAGCTCAATCAGTAAGTCCTCTGAAGTTTTTTAATAATCATTTTAAGCAAAAGTTTTCAAATCATTGAAAGAAAAACAATCTATATTTGTATATGGCCAGGCATATCCTGACAGAACTTCTAATTGGTCCTTTATCAGTTGAAGGCAGAGGAGACTTTCAGAGATATGAAGTCAGAACTATGAAGGCTTCCAAGACTGTATTCTGCATCTTTATCCGCCTCCTTCTGTCATCTCTCCCATGCTTCCAAATCTGGTTGCTTTTTCAGATCGTCTCCTAATCAAAGCAGAAGGTGACCCAGTGTTATTGACTGCTGATATTACCTGCTGACTAAGTGCCACTTAGTATGAATGTACTTCAGAAAGAAAGTTAAGCTACTTTTTGCTTTTTAGGGGTTTATCTCTAATTTGTAAAATACAATATTTTATCCAATTGAATTCAATTCCACAAACATCTTTTGCCTTTGTTTGGCAGTGTCCTAATAATGTGGCTTTATAGATAACAAAGATAAATAAGACACATTTAACAAACATGGCATTATAGATAACAAAGATAAATAAGACACATTTTCTGTTTCTAGAAAGATACCATCTAGTTAGGGAGATGGGTAACAGGTAATAATAATAGCAAATCATTTCCACATAAATTAGCTCATTTTAGTCATCACACTTGTAATTTTAGCACTAAAAAAGATAACTACTGTTTATAGAGTTCTTCGAACTTTGGAGAGAAGTTCTGTGATGATCATAAAAAGTCTCAGCATCATTCCCATTGCTCTCCATTATAGTCATTCTTTTTTATTATTATTTTTAAATTTGAGACATGGCCTCACTCTGTTGCACAGGCTAGAGTACAGTGGTGTGATCACAGCTCACTATAGCCTTAACTTCCTGGGCTCAAGTGGTCCTCCCACCTCAGTCTCCAAAGTAGCTGAGACTGTAGGCTCATACCACCAGGCCTGGATAACTTTTTTTTTTTTTTTTTTTT